>NW_024582560.1:936022-949350 GCF_018398535.1 Haplochromis burtoni | reverse complement strand
ACTTTGTCTTATTCAGACTGTTGGGCCCCCTGGTCTTTTGAAAAGTTCATGCATCTCTGCAATGCTTCTTCTTCTAAGGTTACGTGAAAGTTGAGTAATGCTTCTTGAAAATTGTGTCATAATTTTGTATGTATATATCAGAAGGTTGGTGTCTACAACCAGCAATTTCAGCGTCATCTCTCCAGACTGCTTACTGCAAGTTCTGTGTTTTTCCAGCCTGAACAGTGAATGATTACTTCCTTTTGTCTTGATAATTTATCTGTAATTTGTGGCCGTTTGCAGAAAATATGGGGTTTGGATTAGTCTCCATTCCAGACTGCCTCCTGTGCCAGACATCCTGCTCAGCTGTAGTTGGGACAGATAAGTTCCAGTCTGCCCTGAGGTCTTCTCAAGGACCAGCTTGCCTTGCTTTCGAGCCTGGCTGCTGAATGTTGGCATCCTAAACACTTCCTCTCAGCACAAATGTACGCACACACCGAGCCCATAAACTGAATTTGTGGTTAATCACACAGTGGTTTAATAGAAAGACTATCAGTTTCAAAGGAAGTAAACAGCACAGCAGCTGACACGCACTAGACACATAAAGAGATGCTGTCCAGTCAAAACAACCTGCAGAGACATACCGACTGCTGAGACACACTAAAAGAATTCTTCACAGGAGTAAACAAACATTAAATTTTTCCACTGATTTTCACATCGTTTTTGCTGTCTCTGCACACATCTCCACCACCACGAGCAAAAAGAAGAAACACGTGGCCTTTTACACAAGCACCCCACAACCCTCGGTTATTTCATTCCCGACACACTCCTCGTCCCCTCCCATTCTCTGAGTTAACTGTATAAATACCCACACTCAGAGCATTATCAGGATATCAGACACTCAGGCGAAAAGAGACTAGCTTAAGAAAACAAAAGAGAGTCTAAAAAAGAGTCTAGGTTTTTAACAAGAGAAGTTAGACAACTGCATCTACAAACTCCCACATACCACAAGATTCAGTCCTCTGAAATGTGGCTCCAAGTGTCCCTCTTTAGTTTGTCCGGCTTACTTCTGTCAATCCAAACCCAGGCTCAAGATCAAGCCTCCCTCCACCGCTCCAATGACCCCTCTGGACATTGTCATTACACCTTTACTGTGGCCAGTCCACAAGAGTCCAGCTGCCCTGGAAGCGACCGCGAGATGGATGGAGTCTTGTCCAGGCTCACCCTGCTCGAAGCTTTGGTCAGCCGTCTCCTAGCAGGAGTAGACAAAGGCACCATGACTGGGGTTGGAGCTAATAGAGAAGAAGGTCTCCAGGAAGCTTATTCCCAGGTTACTGGGAAAGAAACCAGCTGCAGCAGGATAAGGAGCGTCTAAACAGGCAGATCCAAGAGCTGCAGAGGAGGTTGGCTGAGCTGAGCCAGGAGGCAGAGAGCCTCAGGCAGAAACCCTGCCAGCAGACACTCACCTCAGTGGGCACTCAGCATGAAAACAGACCAGCCAATGGTATGTACCAGTCAGGGGGTAACGGGAAACCACACAAATAAAAAATGATCTTAGTTAAAAGATTGTCAATCACAAAAGAACACATTTTTTAACCACAAAATCATACAAATTCAAAATAATGCTTTTTAAAAAAATAAAATAAAATCTGTGAAGAAACATATTTTATGCAATTTTTGCCAGCTCTAATGTTTGTTTGTTTTTTTCAGAATAAATGTTTCTGTGGTAGACTCGTGCTTTGAAAAGTCTAAAGAGGCAGAGACAGGCTGGCCTGCAGTTAACTGTCCCCAGTTAAGTAAGGGGATAGGAATTTTTACCACAGTCTTTTTTTATGGCTTCGTCACTCATGTTGATGTTTACACAAGTGTGATTATTTTCAGGGTTAGAGCATCAAGCACTCTGAGGAAAAAACAGGGACCTTACAACTTTGAGGTTAAAGTGTTACTTTTGAGTTTTGCTCAGAATTTGTATTTCTCTCCCAGATCCCACATATGACTTTGGGAATAGTGGATATCAGGAGATGAAAGCTGAAGTGACAGAGATCTCTGCATCCCACGTCTTCCATGAAGGAAGTCACAACTTCACAGGTAGCGTTTTACTGGAGTTGTTGGAATCGAGCATTATAGCTTTTAAGCAAATTAAAATTTAGAGTCTAAATTAAAGTAACTTGCTTTTTTCCCTCAGGTTGTGGAGAGTTAGTGTCAGTGGGAGATCCTGTGTCACACAGGAAATCTGACAGTATCACAGGGAAGTATGGTGTGTGGATGCAGGATCCAGAGCCTCAAGGCCCTCAGTACACCAACAACACTGTGTGGGGTATTGATGCAGTGAGAAGAGATGTGCGTCACCTCTTTGCATATGAAGACATGGATCAGTTCTCCCGAGGTTTCCCAATGAAGGTGCTGGTTTTGCCAGAGCCTGTGGAGAGCACAGGGGCAACTGTGTACCGAGGCTCCCTTTACTATCAGCGAAGACGCAGTCGGACACTGATTCGCTACGACCTGGCTTCTGAATATCTGGCATCCCGCATGGACCTGCCTCATGCCGGCTTCCATGGCCAGCACCCTTATTCCTGGGGGGGCTACACTGACATTGACCTAGCAGTGGATGAACAGGGTCTGTGGGCAATCTACAGTACAAGTAAAGCAAGGGGTGCAATTGTAATTTCACAGCTGAACCCCGAGAGCTTGGAGGTGAAAAAGACCTGGGAGACTAATATTAAGAAGAACACAGTGGCCAACGCTTTCATGGTGTGTGGACGTTTGTACACAGTTGCTAGCTACACTGTTCCCAACACCACCATCAACTTTGCGTTTGATACAGCCACTGGTGTGGGACAAGCTGTCTCCGTGCCCTTCAAAAACAAGTACAGTTACAACAGCATGGTGGACTACAACCACGCTCAGAGGAAGCTGTATGCCTGGGACAACTTCCACATGGTCACCTATGACATCAGACTGGGCAGGGCCAGCCATGGCAGGAGCTAGAGAGGACACAGAGAAGGACTGCTGTTGGCAGGACTGATGCAACAACAAGTGATAGAGATGAAATAAATAATCATTTCAGGTGCTTTGTCAAGGCTGTGCTATCAATGTGTTTTGAATTTTACAGTATTTCTGTGACATTAGTATCATAAATAAGGAGTGGCATAAAAACAAAGAACTATTCATACAGTAAAGCTGTTCAGTGTGGTTATGTGATATTGTTACTGATGGCTCATGAAACAGAATTGTAATCTGCAAATGTTATTTTTTTATTTAAGATATGAATTTATGAAATAAAGTTTTTGTTTTCTGGATTGCATTTTGAAAATGTAGTCACAACCAAGCACTCATGTCCTCAGCTGCCAAAGCCACAAACTGCAGCGTTCCAACTGCTGACTATAGCTGCCTCAAAGAGCAAGTTAGTAGACTACAGTGGTTACAATACCTAAATTTAGAGCTGACTGTGCTGTGGTTCTCAGATTTACTGCTTTTTGTAGATGTACACAACTGAATTGAGCAGGACGTAATCCAACATTTCACAAGCCATCTCGGTTGATTTGCATCCTCTACAATGACAGCATACTCTTCAGAATAACTTTAAATTAGACCTGGTTAGCATAAAGGTGGAATTCAAAGAATGAAGCTCAAAGCTAAATTATTCTCTGCTACACTTTATGTAACCTACAGAGCATGAGCACCACAACCCCTGTGAAACAGTCCAATACAGGTTAAAGGATACAGGATGTTTCATAAAATAAAATAAAACAAAAACAAAAACTTCACATCATACAAGCACATTTCCTGTTCATCAAATGCCCCCGAGCAATTCTAACCATTAAATATAACTGTTCTTCCTCTCCTATCTATCTTGTATTTCTTCATCTCTGAGTGCAGTCAGTTGTTATTCTTTTCACTACCCCATGAAATACAGCAGCAGGATGTTTAGCTAGCAACACACTGTGACAGCGGTCCACAAACCTGACCTGATAGAAATGTTACATTTCAAATTACCTGACACTTTAATAACATGTTACTCCCTTTGTACTTGCTCCTCATCTTTATTGCTAACTTGATGCTGAAATACCAAGACCAATTCCATATAGGAACAGTTTAGTGCTATAGATTCTGCATAAATTATCTTTGTGCATCTTTCATTTCGTTGTATGTTGTAAGCGTTGGTGATGGCTAAACCAATAGGATTGTCTTTTATGTCTCATTGTTCCCTTCATTTAGGCACAAATCTGTTTTAAGGTGCACAGTACCGGGAAATAAAAACTTACCTCAAATGCGTTAAACCTAATGTAACAAGCTGTTTTGAAAATATAAGGAGTAGAAAGCACAGACCTTTTATTTTAAGCTCCTTTTTGCTAGCCAAAGTTAGCATCCTAATGAAATAAACAAGCTAGCTGGAAATAGCATTAGCTGGCATCGCCCACGTTCATTAAAATATGGTTACGTCTTCATTAAACAAAAACAAACCATGCCACGTAGAATCAGCACCAGCAAAGGAGCTCAGCTTTGGAAGCTAATGTGCTGTTTATTACCTACAACCTCAACCACAGGCTTATCTACAGGCAGCATTAGCCAAGTTAACTTATGTCATAAAATAAGGACAACCTTAGTCCATTCTAATACTTAATACTACTGTTAGATGGGCTGGACTGTGGGTTCAGAGATCCTTCCTCGTTGTTATGCTACTTCCTGAAAAATATAATTTTTCATTAAATAGAAATATTGCCCATTTTCAATTTGAGGGCAACAACATCAAAAAAGTTGGGACTGGGCAACAAAAGGATGGAAAAGAAGGTGGTACTAAAAAGAAACAGCTGGAGAAACATTTTGCAGTTAATTGGGTTAATTGGCAACAAGTCGGCAACATGACTGGGCATAAAAATAGCATCTTAGAGAGGCAGAACGTCTTAGATGAAAATATGAGCAGAGGTTGACAATCACCAAAAAACTGTATCTACAAATTGTAGAACAATTTTAGAGGAATGTTCCCGTGTAAAGTTGCAAAGAAATCATTCAGAGTACATAACGTCATCAAAGGTTTCTGGGAAGCACTGTGTGCAAAGGACAAGCCTGAATATCATTGCTGAATTTCTGAATGTCTGCACTGAATTTAAAAAAGTATGATTCTGTCATGGAAACCATTGCATGAACTCATTCACTGTCTGTGAACGTATTCACCGTGCCATCCACAAACATAGGTTAAAGCTGTCGTGCAAAGAAACCTTTCTGAATCCAGGAAAGAATTGAGGCCAAGAGAAAAACTGTTCTCTGGTTAGGCAAATCCAAAATTTACATTCTTTTTGAAAAACATACGCCATGTCCTCCCAACTAAAGACGAGGGGGACCATATTATCAGTGCTCAGTTCAAAAGGGTTGCATTAGCCCTGCGGAATTAGCAGCTTTCGCATCAGGAAAGGCCCCATCAGCATGATTACTGAGTGCAGGTTTTAGAGCAACACATGCTTCCATCCAGTCCAATTTATTTTCAAGATTGCCCTGCATATTTCAGCAAGACAATCTTGATGCACATACTGCAGCTATTACAATAGCACAACTTTATAGTAGAAGAGTCTGGGTGCAGAACTCGCCTGCACTTCAGATCTTTCACCAACTGAAAACATTTCAAGCATCATCAGAAAATATCTGTCCATCTTCTTCCACTTATCCGGGGGCCGGGTTGCGGGGTCAGCAGCCTAAGCATAGAAGCCCAGAACTCCCTCTCCCCAGCCTCCTCCTCCAACTTATCCGGCAGGCCAACCAAGAGATGTAATCTGTCCAGCGTGTCCTGGGTCTGCCCCAGGGCCTCCTCCCAGTGGGACATGCTCCCAACACCTCACCCAGGAGGCATATTTGGCAGGCCCCTCACTTTCCGAGAGAAAAACATACTGCTTTTAAAAGAAGACGGGATTTGTCTTACAGCTCTAAACATGGCTCTGGCAAAACTTTTTTGAGGCTTGTTGCAGCCATCAAATTCAAAATGAGCTAATATTCTTCTTGTAATTATATATTTTCTCTTTGTAAACCTTTGATATGTTTTCCATGCTGTATTGTGATTAAAATATAATTTCCTTGTATTTTGGCTTTAGTTACATTTTACATTTACAGGATATCAACCTTATTTTGGAATTGAGGTTCTAAGATACACAGTATATTCAATAAATGTACTCCTCCTTTTATAATTACAGAAAGCCTTCAGAAAATTGTTCCTATTTAAACACAACTGTGTTCTTTAAATTTAGATGATAAAAGTTTAAATAATATGAGTATATGTATTCACACGATGAAACTGAAAGAGATGAGGTTACTTCTGTCACATTTCTTGGAGTAATAAAACCGCTAACAGACACGCGCCCACACGTCAGCTCACCTGCATTATTTGAAAGTCAATAAAAATGAGCAGCTTTGCTTGAAAATATCCCACGTTCCCACTTACAACCTGAGCACAACTTGTCACACTTTCCAGCTGTTTATGTAGGCTACACACGCATCTGCTCTCTTAACCTGTTCAACATGTTAACTCCAAACCCACATGTATCGAGTGTAATGATTTCTGTAACAACTGCTTGCTTTGGAAGTGGTATTCGGTGTGTTAAAAAGGAGGCGGTGGCAGCAGTTTATCAACACTGTAAGATGAGATGGAATGTGTTACCGTGCAATGACAGTCAGGAGACTCAGCAGCAGCAGCTGATGGAAACTTGGTTGAGTGTGAGTTGACTTTCCCCACAACAATGTTCACACAAACACACTGTGGCTAAGCCACATGAAAAACAAACACAGAAAAAATTCTCACATCATGAAGTGTGTCAAGGGGGAAGTCTCTTTTTTATACCACAGTTTAAACTTTCACACACACTCAAAAAAAAAGAAGTAATTTTTCAAGATAGAAAATTTAATTAAATAAATTCAACATTGGTTTCAGGCTTGTGAAATTAAGTCCATGCATTATCAATAGTGATGTGCAAACAAGCAGCTTAATGGAGGTAAAACATTTAATACTTCTACTTCAAAATAAAAGTAAACACAAAGACAAACACATAACGCTGATACAGATTTTTTTAAAACATATAAGAATCCTAAAATAACATCAATAATCAGGAATTTCAGAATTACCCACTCATGTTCAACATTTTCCTACATGCACACACACCTAAACCTGACCTAATGTTTCCCATCTATCATCCAGAGTCCATCGCAAGCCCTGTTCAGCCTCTCTCCCAGGCCAATGAGCAGCGCGTCCTGCAACCAGTCCCAAGTCACCCACAGTCTTTCCACCAGACTGTACTGGCAGTAGCCCATGGCCAAGCCAAAGCCCACATCTGTCACATAGTGTCTTGCAAGCAGCAGTCGGGACAGGCTCACCAAAGCAGCCCACCCCACCACCAGGAGCCGCATGGAGTCTGTGTCCACCAGCTGGGCGAGGAAGAACCGGGCGCACATGGCCGCCCGTGAAGCGTGGCCGGAGGGAAAGGAATAGCGCTCCACGAAGAAGGTGGAGAGGATCTCCGAGCGGTTCTGGGTGGGCATGCGACGTCTGACCAGAGTCTTCACAAGTCTGACAAGCAGCAAATCCAAAATCAGAGCTGTGGGGAGGAAGGAGTAGTTTTTAAAGTTGAGGATGTAAATAACAACAAGATTGCATTAGATATATATTAGTTTACAATAATAACAATTATTATTATTATTAAATATTAGTATTAGTATTACATTTTCCTTAAAATATATTAGAAAAAGAACTAAATAGCTGAAAAGATGAGTAAAAAATGCAGCTGAAGTTCTTCAGTTGTTGATACATTTATTTAAAGCTTCAGTTAATTATAGATTTACACTGTAAAGACAAACAAAAGTTTTACTTTAGTGTGTTGAACTTAATTTGTACCAGCTTTGAAACACTTGTTTTCCCGCTTAAGTTAGCTGTACTTTCTGTCCCCATTCTGAGTTGCACGCATAGGTTTTATATAAAACCTGTATAAGGTTTTATATATTTTTTATACTGAGAAACAGCCGACTGACATAAAGTCAAGAGTCCTCTGAGGAAAAGTAAAAAATTCTCCCTGCTTTCTTGAATAATTGTCCAGTTTTCAAATTATTTCAAGACATTTTTTTTTCAAATGCTGCAGCTATTGATATTTTTTCAGTCTATTCTCACACCAAGGATACCTCTTCAGCCTAACATCCTCTAAAATCAGTCTGCTGCTGTGATCACAGTTTGTATTCTTGTTTCTTAATGCTTATCATAATCCTGAAAAAATATTCCTGGAATTTATTACATGATCATAATTGGAGTAAATGACCCTACTCTCATTAATATTCCTGGCAGATTATTTAGATTTGTGAGCTAAATCTACATGATCGGCACTGTGTCCAACAAAAATGACTAATAATATTAAATTGACTAAGTAATACTTTTACATCCCTTGCAATTCCTTTGATGTCTCTAAATATCCTATCCCATCATCTCATTTATCATCAAATTTCAAACTTTCCCAAGCTTCCTAACACAGGTTCTGAATCCGCAGCGAATACTCTACAAATACTTGATGGCCTTGCCCAAAGTTCAAAAGTTCAACGAGCTCAGCAGCTTTAGGAGCTAATAAATTACATTTGAACATCTTTGATAGTCCATGAGGGCTTTCAGATATTTAAAGAACTGAGATCTAGGTATTTCAAACATCTTCAGATGTTTTCAGTACATCATTATAGCAAAGGTCAAATTTTGCAGTGAACCATGGTTAGCAGCTTTAGTTAGCACTCTGCTAAACATTTTGAAGTCAAGTGGAATTTTATTTCAGTTGAATCAACCAATAGTTGAGATTTTAAACATGTTGAACTCTTAATGTAATACCTTGGGGAGCTGAGCAAGGCTGAAGTAAAAGCATATAACCAGCTCAATTTATTGACCTAGAAAAAAAATTCTAAAGGTCTTTGACCCGGTCAATACCTGATTGGTCTAACATCATATACTATCTCCAAATCTCCATGGCATCCTGGGCTTTTACAGGCCAGAAATAGCTCTGGCATTTCACCACAACACAATACAGTATAGCAGCACAGAGCTTGAACTCAAGGCTGCAAGTTCACAAATATAATCTACACGTGCAAATAAATCATCAGCCATGACCGGTGGATCACATCTCAGACAGCTCCCACGAAAAACTTTCCATCGCTGTCGTGCAGTTGTTTCTCGCTCAGACACCATTTACTCCTGCTAATGCATTAATTGGCACTAGTTGGACTCATTTTGGTCTCTGGACATTAAGAGCTATTAACGTTATCTAGCTTTGACCAAACATGAGAGCCACTTATGAATGCCACGGGTTCCACTGTGGCCATGGCACAAACGTGCATAATAACGCACCGGCTTATCGGCAATGTGGTGATAAATATGAAGCTGCGAGAGCGTCGGACAGCTAAATAAAGTCAGTTTGACTTTGGAGCACTTCTTACGTAAATATCGAGCCTGTTGATGGCTGTGGACTTAGAGATGTGTTATTTATTAAATCAGAACATATTTTTGTTTCATTAAAGACATAAATCCTAACATTAACTATGGTGTAATGATACATACCCAATGCCAAATTCAGCATGATCTCTTGCTCCTCCACACTTCGTCCACGGAGAAGAGTGTACACGGTGCCGATGAGCCACGGGATGACATGACCGGAGAACTCGACCAGCCGGACCAAGGGCCGTATGCTGCCCCATGCAGACCCCTCACAGGCGCACACTCCGAGCCGTTTGGACAGCCATAGATCTATCGCCAGCAAAAACCGGAGCGTTACAGTAAATATCGGCTGACTCAGACTGACTGAAAAGTCTCCCGTTTGCGCTCCAGAGGCAAAGTAAGAACAGCTGGAGCTCCGACGACGGACTTGGTATTCAAAAGTTGCCCGGCTTCCACACGCAGCTCCACGGCAACTATTCCGCCTGGACCCTGGTGAGGACATTTTGGTTGGACAGTGCCGTAGGTCGTATCCGCTCTCCTTTATGGCCCCTGATGAGCTCGTAACATCCTGCCCGGTTTACAGGGGATAAATGGTACCAGTTTAGAACGGGACCGCTCTTGTCACGTGACAAGAATGAATCCACAAAACCGTGCTCGTTGAACGGGTCCGGTGTTGAGCTTTAGGCTTTTTCTTTAAACTTGGAAACCCAGCGAACACGTTATCACTTGTGAACCAGATAGCCCGCCTTGACTGTAAAGTTTGACTATTTTGTTAGTTGTGTCATAATAAACATTTCATAATAATAAATGTCTATATTCTCTTCACGACACCGGTCTGAGCGCAAAATGTGTCACAACTACGCCAAAGGCTCAGAGCGCAGCGCTTTTTATGAACCTAAATTGGGTCTATCATGCTGTGGCAGTGCGTGCGTGGTTTCCGCCTCTTTATTTTGCTCTGCCTGCTGTCACCAGACCTACTGCACACCGGACTAAACACTTCCACGGCCACAGCATGCCGGGGCTGCTGCTCGGAGACGTGTTTCCTGATTTCGAGGCAGAGACCACCACCGGCACAATTAAACTCCACGAATTTCTTGGTGATTCGTGAGTAGACTTTGTGACTTTTTATTTTTGACGCTGCAGGTTTACAGACTTATTGAGAATTCGCTTAAGAGCGGGGAGAGAGGGCGGGATGTAGTTCCTGTCATGGTTTTTCACTTCTGCTTTGAAATACTGCATGTGGCATTTTTAAAATCTGCATATTGTACCTATAATGACGGTATTGTGGTCTAAGTGCGATCTAAGTGTGTCTAAAACAACACTTTACCACTTAGTGCATCTATCAGTAATCATCTCTTTGTGAGACAGTGAAAGCCTTCTGATATTGAGAGCATCTGTAAGCTGAACGAATGAAATTGAGGTCAAACCTGAGAAAAAAACGCTCCTTTGAGTGATTATGTGCAGACCGCTGACCTCAAGGTGGAGAAAAACAACTTTGCCATCACTTTTGACAACTTTGCTAAACTCGTTTTACATCCTGTTGTCCTTTTGTGAAACCCAGAAACAAGCAGTAACACACACAATATCAAGAAATGCAGACTGATGCGGAGAGGAAACTGGGTCAGGATGAGGCCTCTTTTTTTCTGAGATCGAACTGAGCATGGTGGTAAATCTGACTCATTTCAGATGGGGAATCCTGTTCTCCCACCCCAGGGACTACACTCCTGTGTGCACCACAGAGCTGGGCCGAGCTGCCAGACTCAGCACTGAGTTCAGTAAACGCAACGTTAAAATGATCGCCCTATCAGTGGACTTCCTGGAAGATCACCACGGCTGGGCCAAGGTGTTGTAACTACATTTTATTTATTTATTTATTTGCTGCACACCTTTAAGTATTTAGAAGTATTGGAAAAACACATAAAGAAAGCAGGAAGTCGGTGCTAGCTGGTGAACTGTGCTCTAAGCTTGGTGATATTTCAGCATTCTGACTTCCCAGCTGAGCGTAGTTCTTTAAACAAGCCACAAGAGATTTGCAAGCCAAATGACATCGAGATATCTGGAGTAATGCTGGGCTAAATCTATGTGGGTATTTAGGATTTTCCAACAACATGCTGAAATAAATGAATCCTTCTGGGTTCACTCAAAACCTCACTCCTATTAAAATCTCAGGTTTCTCAAATGAACAATGAACATTGAGCCTGTGCAGGCCTGACTCCTATATATAGTGTGTGCGGAAACAATTTGCAACACAAATAAAGCTTCGACCACAAGCTGTGAATTTAAAACTGGGATGAAAGGTGTATGAACCATATTGAGGATCTATAGAAGGACGAGGCTTGTGATTATGGGATGTGTATGAATGCTGTGTGTTTAGAGAGGCTAAAAGTGAGACTATCTCAGCCGTGGCAACTTTTTTTACTGCTAGCACTCAATTTGATTACATCAGTTACAACTACTACATTTCCCTTGTGGGATCAATATAGTATCAATCTATATATCTTTGAGAAAGCCTGAAAACCCCTTGTGTGAAATTGTCTTCCTGCTTCAAATATTTGATGCTTTTTAAAAATATATATTGCACTTCAAAGTCTACCATGTTGCCTTTGCAACAGCTGTGAAATGAGCATCACTTCTCTTCCCAAGTATAAGGTTAAGTACTGTATACTACCTCCAAAGTTGTCAATCACAATGATTAATAGAAATAATAATCATTAATAATGTCTGTGAAATATCTACAATAGAACATCAAGGCACATAATCAGCAACCATCATTCCTGTGGCAAAATAGGATTATTATGTGAACAACCGCTGTTCAAAGACCACTGCGCACATTTACTCAGGGCCTTCTTGATGCGATGTTCTTCTGCTTCCCTGGCTGCTGTGTCTGTGGGGATGGTGTTGGCTCCGTGCTGTAGTGTCCTGATGACACCCAGTTTATGCTGCAGTGGATGATGAGCGTCAAACCTTAAATACTGATCCATATGTGTAGTTTTACATCAACTTTTAAATGTCCCTGATTACTAATGGAAATCTCACAGTCTAAGAAGGCTAACCTGCCACTTTTCATATCCTTCATATCCTTTTCACCTTTCCTTTTCGGTGTCTCAGATCCTCCTCCTCTCTTTCTCTTTCCATCCCTTCCCCTTGGCTAGCCACCATGGGGCTCTGCCCCCATTACTTCCCTCCCTCTTTTTAAGTCCAGACTCAAAACTCACCTGTTCACAACAGCCTATTCCACATAAGCTTTTCCATCCTGCTACTTTAATTTATTTTATTTATTTGCTCTATGTTTTATCCTTATATTTTTGTAAATTTTTGTTTGTTGTAATTGCTTGTGAACAGTGTCCTTGAGTGTTTTGAAAGGCGCTTTCTTAAATAAAATGTATTATTATTATCCTCCCTGGTAAATTTGATGTGTTGGTCCACCGAGTTAATGTGATCAGTGAATTGTGGCACATCTTAAGGTGTCATCACCATACCTGAACCAATGACATGGTGGTGTTCCAGGGTAGGATAACAAAGCCCTCTTTTCCACTTCTTCCATGTAAAAGTTGGCCACAATGGGTGAAACTGGGCAACCCATGGCACACCCATGTTTCTACCTGTAGTACTGACTCTTATATGTGAAATAGGTGGAATTAAAACACAGTTCCAAAAGCAAACACACGTGGTCGGTGCTGAGAGTGGTCCTGTTGCTGAGGTTGGTGTCATCCTGTAATCACTTACAAACTACCTCCACTGCTTCAGTGACTGGAATACAAGTGAAGAGAGATGTAACATCTCTCACCTTCTCTTTTTTTAATCTTTTTTTTTTAATAAGAAACGTATGAGAACACAAATAAACCGAAATAAACAAGTAATCGAAAATAAACAAACGGGTGTACCATCTAGTCATATATACATATATACA
>NW_024582560.1:913938-927139 GCF_018398535.1 Haplochromis burtoni | reverse complement strand
GGAACAGATAAAGCATCCTAGGCAAAATATTCATTTTGACTGTATCAATACGTGACTCAAAATTTAAAATTGGTATTAAGTTCCATCTTTTAATATCCTCATTTATTTTATAACACAAAGGTTTAAAATTTACATGATATATTTTAGAGAGATCTTTAGTGATATTTACTCCAAGATACTTCATTTGCTCCAACTCCCAATTCAAATCCAAGGTGTTCTGGATGTGTTGTTCAGAGCTGCCTCTGGTTGAGAATCGAAGCCAGAAACTTTGAGATGTTATAGGTGATCGAGTTGATCACACAGACAATCGGTCTTAAAGGTGCACCCTGTTTATGTATCTAAGGTAAACCATACAGACTTGGTGTAGATTCCCCTGGGTATAGCCTGTGGTATGAGGTCCAGTCAATAGGATTGTCAGAAGCAGTTTGAACAAGACAATCTATCACCCTCTTCCTGTAACCACTTTCTGGGTCTTGCTTCATAAGTATTTTTGTCACTGAGCAGTGATAAAATTTACTCACGATGGGCTTTCTGGTTTAGCAAAACTGTGCACTTACCCTTGTCTGCCGGAAGGATAATAATGTTGTTGTCATTACTAAGTGATGTGAGTGCCTTCCTCTCCTCCATGCTGATGTTGCATGCTGGGGGCTTTGCATTGCTGAGACCGGCCAAAACCTTCGTCCGTAGTTGCTCTGCTTCCACGTCTGCAATATTGTTGTTTTGAATTGCTGTTTTGTGGCTGTGATCAGTTCTAGTTATCCATCTGGGAAACCAAACAACTTCTGGCGAAGTCGGATGGCACAACACAGAAAAGCTAACTGGTCAGGCCACAGACTCCACAGATTGTGTTCTAAATAATGTGGGGGATTATTTCCTCACATCCCAGAAATCTACATTGAAATCTGAGTAACAGTGTATATACGACAGAGCTAAATCAATGTTGCACCACTCACACTTGCTTTGAATATCTAATGGAGGGCTTGCGTCTGTTCTTGTGTGTGACTAGGACATCGTGGCCTACAACTGTGAGGAGTCTGCCTGCTGCTCGCTGCCCTTTCCCATCATAGCGGACAGCAAACGGGAGCTGGCAGTCGCCCTGGGCATGCTGGACCCAGATGAGAAGGACAAAGATGGCATGCCCCTTACTGCCCGCTGTGTGAGAAACATAAACACACATTTGTTTTTGGAATTTGTGCCCCATCTCTGCTCATTCCTGTGAAGGTTTTTATCCCTCTCACTGGGAAACTCTCTCACCTTTTTTCCCCCCACCATCTAGGTGTTTATTATTGGTCCTGACAAAAAGTTAAAGCTGTCCCTGCTTTACCCAGCCACCACAGGACGCAATTTTGATGAGATCTTGAGGGTGGTGGACTCGCTCCAGCTCACAGCAGGGAAGCGAGTAGCCACACCTGCCGACTGGAAGGTATGCCATGCATTTGAAAGTGACCTCAGTTGCTGCCAGTTATTACAGCAGCTGAAGGCACAGATAATAGCTATAGGACCTGAGCAGCTGCTGTGTTGACCAGCAGACTTTTTGCAATGTGTCTCTTCCTCCAGCCTGGAAACTGCGTGATGGTTCCCCCGAGTATGTCTGAAGAAGAGGCCGCCTCTTTGTTCCCAGCTGGCGTCTACACCAAAGACCTCCCCTCTGGCAAGAAGTACCTGCGCTACACACCCCAGCCATAAGCACAGGCAGAAAGGATGCTGATATTCAACACTTGCATCTGTTACGTGGACTGCAATGTCCACTGCATGGACAGCGCTCTCACCTGGTTGATAGACATCCCAGCTGTGAATAAGTCCCAGTCAGCATGGATGGAATGAATACCAGTGCCTTATGATATAGGATTGAGACATTTAGTACAACTTCCTCTCCTCAAGCTGCCTACTTTCTAAGAAGACAGATGGAAAGGAGCTGTCATGGGGAAATAGATTACTATTTGAATAAAAGATTTTTTTTAATCTACAGTGTGGCAGAATAAGTCTCTTTTTTTTTAGCAGAAATACTGTTGGCATGTTGTTTACAGGTTCAAAGGTAAGATGTTTATGATGCTATTTAAGCCATACGTTGTATATCATAAATACATATAGGAATATGACCTCACAAATAGGTTTATTAATATCCATACCCATAAGCTACTCCCGTATTGATGCCTTGATGTTGTCATACCATCTGAGGAGTTTTAACTAAATCAAGAGCTAGCTAGTTTGGTTAGCAAGGTCCATCTATAATCAGCTGTGATATTAATAAGAGAAAATGCACAGCTGACTCCTTAGAAGGTCTCCACAACCCTGCACATAAAAGATGGACGTAGCAAATATGACACCACTGGCATCTGTTGTCCTTATTTTTCAGCTTGGCGTTAGTTTAGCATTAGCATTAGCATTTAGCTTGGTTAGAAAGTTGCATATATAAACTTTAGGTGTGCAACATACAAACATTAATAGCTCTACTTAGTGTTAAGTAACTGTTACTGCTGTAACAAATGACCATTACAGACATGAAACATGATGAAATAAATGAATACAATATCACAAAAAATAGAAAGATTTGAAAAATGTTTCAAAGGGGAGTTCAATTAGAAGCTGAAGAGAAAGCATTCATCTGCATGTCTAGTAAGGGTTGCTGGGGTGGTCAGGATCCATTCATCATCCACTGTTATCTGTGTGACCTCTTTCTCAGATGATGGAGAAATCCAAACAGTGTGCTGATTCAAACTACACTCAAAATAGCAACAGCAATGACGAATTCCCTTGGCCAGTAATATGGATGCATTCCAGCAGCTGGCAGTTCAATATTCAGGCTGCAGAAACATTTCCTTGCAGTCTGGGATTACACCACCACAAATACAAGAAGATTTCTCATTACTGCTCAGATTAACACCCACGCCTGCTGAATAGTTCTGAAGCCAGGTACATTCACTCTGTGGTCTGGAAAATGTGAGTGTGGCGACGTCTCACTGCAACGCTCCATGAAGCACATCAGTCAACACTCATGTGTTCCCTCAGAGCCTTAATCAGTTCACCGAGCTCATCCATCCATGTAATCTAGAGTTGAGGGGAGACTGAAAACAAATTTCTTGGGTGGTCTGTACCACACAACGGGCCACAATATTTGTCAAATAGTTCAATTAAAATACTGAAAGGGCCAGTTCAGTGATTCATAGGTCTCTTCCCTCGTCTCTTCATAGAGACTAAAACTGATATCAGGCAGTAAACATCCCTTTTAATGCTGTAAAATTTGGCATTTCAACAACAAAAATTCCAAACCAGACTCAAGTGGCCAATCTACTGTATACATTTGTGGATGTTTTAGGTTTTTGAAGCTGGATGTGGTGATACTTTGAGAAGAGGTGCAACTTGTAACAAAATTTAATATAAGAGAAGAGTGGGGCTCTTCTCTTTACAGCTGTCAAGTTGAGCATGACAAGCTTAAATCAGTAAACATAATTAAATTTGGCAATAATGTTTACAGTGTGTAATACTGGTCTAATATTAAACTGCTGACAGTGATGATGCAAAACTTTTGCAAGAACAAATTAACCGATTTCACTGGATTTTTTACCTCGACCAAGTTTTTTTGGTCATGCAACATGGTTTTGGTAGCAAAAACATGTTGCATCATGTTTTTGGTAGCATTTCTGTGCGTGCGTGTCATTCTGTGTGTAAACACATAGCTCATAAAGTTTTTAATGAATTTGAATGAATGCAAACTTTGTAGTGGTGTAGAGTCCGGTAATGTTAACAATCTTATATCCACCAAGGTCTTTAAGTAATGATGATTTATTTGCCAAAAAATGACAAAAAGCCTCATAAGTTAGAAACTATAATTCTTACAAGTATGGTGTGTATTGTTAACATATAGAAAGTACCTTATATAAAGATTTAAAATATCATGTTGCATTTGACCTCTAACCTCCTTCAATAGATTCATCTCAAGGTCACCGTGATAATAAAGCTTTTGAAAACATTGTTTCTTTGCCATCGTTTGTATTGACAACATAAAAGAATATAGGGAATCTATGTATATACCAAATGTATGTATATGCTACTGCTTACTGCCCAAAGAGTGAGCTGCCTTGGCTGAGGTTGGCTTCTTGTTGGATCTGTAATGACATCACAGTGTGAGCGGTGGGTGGACGGAGCTACTAGGCTGGCATTCCAGCTCTAACACCTTCACCCTAAGATGCATCGCTTCCCCTTCCAGCTCCCAATTTCTCAACTCCACTTCCTTAATGCAGAGCATCAGCTGGACTTCCTCAGCTGATGTTCCCCACCGCAGGACTGGGAGGAGCTATAGAAGTGGTTACAGGAAGACTAGTGGAAGGAGTAGGTACAGGAGCTAGTGGCTCCACATCAGCTATGCCTGCCCCATCCGCCAACAGTCCCCTCTCACCCAGTGCCTTGGCTATAAGCTGCCACAGTTCTTCCTTCCTCACAACCAGTGGTGTTTGCATATTAAAAAGGTTGGCAATAAGCATCAAATCTATCATATTACACTTATTCAACTGCTGCAATGTAGGATTCCCAGCAAACTTATCCAAATCAAACTCCATTGTGGCTAACAACACAAACCAAACAGCCACCCAGCAACACGCAGACAAACCACCCACCTGGGCGCTACAAAAGGAAACGCAAATGGAAAGGACGAGCCCCCAAATGCACACACACACATATATATACATATATATACATATATATACATATACACATATATATATATACATATATATATACATACATATATATATATACACATATATATACATACATATATATATATACACATATATATACATACATATATATATATACAACATATATACATACACATATATATATACACATACATATATACATATATATATACACACATATATATACATATATATACAATATATACACATACATATACATATATATACACATATATACATACATATACTATATATACATACATATATATACATACATATATACACATACATATATCACACATACATATCACAATACTACAATATACACATACATATCACATACATATATCACAATATACACATATATATACATACATATATACACATATCAATACATATATATACATACATATATATACATACATATATACATATATATACTACATATATATACTACATCATACATATATATCATATACATATATATATATATATATATATATATACATACTATATATCTAATATATATATATAATATAAAACATATATTATCATAGTAGTATATATTGTAGTATAAATATATGTAGTTATATATATTGTATATATGTATGTACTATTATACAACATTATACATACCATATATATACTTTTTAATATATATACGTTAGCATATATAATTATATATAATAATATGGTATATATATATAATATTATGTATGATATATATATGTATATGTATATATATGTTATTATATATTATTATACTGTATATATATGTATATGATATATATGTAGATATGTAAATTAATATATGTTACTAGTGTTCATATATACATATAATATATATATATAATTATATATGCTATATTATGAATATATATTATATATTATATATATGTATATACTATATATGATATATAATAATTATATAACTTAATATATATATATATATTATATCTTATATAATATATATGATATGTATGTAGTATATATTACTATAGAAGTTAAATTTTTAATATTTTATATGTATGTTATATATACAATATATATTATACACACACACACACATAATATAGATATGTCCAGGATCTCCTCTGTGACTTTGTTAGCTTTGGCTAGCACTGTCCCTGGCCTCCTCTGTATCCTAAGTTAGTTGTGTTTGAAGTGTTAACTCAGCTGTGTGGGATTTGGTGTTCCCTCCTCACCGGGTTGACAGCATCAGCTAAGAGCTTATCAACTTTTATCTAGGGGAATGATGGCAACAGGCTTCCCCTCTGTGAGCAGCAGACAAGAGAATTTAAGGACAAGGGAGGTGTTAAAAACAGGAAATGGAGGGATGAAGTCAAGTGAGGAGAGAACAAAGGACAAGCAGTTTAAAAATGAATGTCACTGCACGCTGACTGGAAGGACATTAGCTTGTTTATCCAGACACATTAGGCTGGAGTGACAGAGACAGGAGTGTTCATTTGAAATATTTATTAGGAATGCATTAGAAGATAACACTCTATGATGTTTGACTTTAACTGCCACTTGTCCCATTCAGCCTGAATTTGAAACACATAGTTTTACACAGAGATCTGATGCCATATGTCATCTGATAAGTCCTGCATATATGACATAGTATCACATGAGAATGTTAAACCCCCATAATGGAATTAAAAAACATTATTTATACTGAAAAAAGCAGCAAGGTTAAGACGTCTCGTTCTTGATTTGTCATCACTGTTGTGTCACAGAGAGCGAGCTTCATCTCAGACACCTCCCACCAGCACTGTCATCTCTGGCTCATGAGGGCCTGGCACTCCCTCTGGTGGGCGAGCAGTCGCAGGAACACCTTGTACTTCCTCTCATAGAAGCTGAAAAAAAAAGGAAGGAATAAAGAAAATCATGAGATAAATTTGATGCCTGCTGTATATTTCAGATTTCATTCCTAAAATATCCCATAACTATATCAATTATTAAACACAAAGAAGGCATCAGAGTCAAGCGTTTCCTTTCCTGTTGCAGAATTCCTCACCTCTGGACTTCACTGTCAGGCTGGACGACTTTCCCCACTTTAGCCATTTTTTCCATGGCCTCCTGAAACACAAGACACACACATGAATTTCATTCAATAAATGATAGCACACTGATTCAGCTTCATGTCAGCCATGACCCAGTTATAGTAAAAGCAGCAGCCTGCTGCTGTGGCGGAGTTTATAATTAATGCAGTGCAGGGCCCCTCTGCTGTCTAAACCTACAAAATCCATGCAGCTGACTGTTTGTAGCTCGGAGGCTCAGACAACACAACTGCCTGCTGTGTCTATGTTCGTAATGGGTTGACAGGTGCATCCTCGTCCAAATAACAGCATCGTATTTTTAGTCTGTCTGGCTTTGAGGCTGCTCAGAGTTGTGGAGCTGAGACACAAAGAGATGATGAGTTGACCTGACACAAGATGAATCCATACCTGTCTGTAACAAAAGCCAGCACAGTGCATTGCTTATTATGTAGTTTGGTTCCACCTAGCAGATGCAGGCAGTGAGTCAGTGATTATGTATGACATAACCTATGTCATGTTTGACCTCTACTGTGTTTCCACGACACTACAGCATTTAATGATTACACTGCAAACTGCTGCAGACTGTAAACTAAACATTAAAATACCAAGCTGACCTGGATTAAAGAGACACGTATTTCGTTTTTAAGTACTGCTCAACTGCTCGAAACAGCTGCACAACACAGTCTTCTATGATGCTGACAAAAAAAAGATGTTGGCTTTTACAAAATTAACTGGGATATATGCAGTTTACATTTAAGTGGCAGGAGTGTCTCTTTAAAAAAATGCTATCCATATTGTATTTATCATGAAGTGGTTATCATTAACATCCCTTTAAAGCCAAGTTTCAGAAACATGGGATTACTTATATGTTCTTCAAATGCAACCACTTCATCAAACGTGTCCTCCTCGACTGAAATGTATTTATGTCAAGGTGTGTGCTGTGGCAGGCAGGATGTAGGAGCCAAACGGAGGACAAACTTAAAGCAGCAGCTTTTATTGCTGGGAATACTTTTCCATAGAAAGAAACTTCCCAAAAAACAAACCAAAACTTTGAACATATAAAATAGAAACTAAACTGGAAACTAGTAAATAAAAAACACAAACTAGGAAAAGAAACACAGGGACTGAGAACTAGAATTTCATCAGGAACACGAAGGGAGAAACACAGCACAGTGAGGTTACGATGCAACAAAGGGCAAAGGGAAACACAGGGCTTAAATGAGAGGGCAAGACAATGATGGGGAACAGGTGGGAACACAGGTGGGACAAATCAGATATAAGTTATGTCCAAATTCATGGGCTGCATCCTCCTGAGGACTCGGCCTTCGCGGTCTACGTGGGCCGGGTCCTCAGAAGGTTGGGTAGGCCGGAAGTAAACGGCTGTGAAATTGGACGGTCTAGCCTTCTGATTAGCGTCACCGCTGTCTCGGTGGAGTTTAATAAACTCAGCCGTCTGCTCCTTGCTATCTAAAATATAACCAGACACTGGTGTAAATTCTCGACCATCTCACACTTCTGTTTGATCTGTTTTCTGTTTGACGTTTATTCAGCTGTGTGAAAACCACCCGGGGGATTAAAAAAGTTTTTTTTTAATCTAATCTAATCTAATAACTTGAATCTCAGCCAAACCGATTTACTCACAAACAAATAAAACACTGAAAAAAGCCAAACAATAACATTTTTAGGTTGTCTAAGTGACTTATATATTACGTTTAACCTGAGTAGCAAAAGTCCGCGGTGATCTGAAAATGATGTGCCGGGAGTTGTGCCGTTCTCTGCGGCTTCAGTGACCCTCGAGCTCCCGGCTAGCTATCGAGCTGGTGGGTAGCAGACGTCTCCGAAAACGTCGAAGCATTTTTGCAAATACGTGATATCTTGATAAACTGAGCAGATATTTGATGTTTACACAACTACATTCTCGAAATATGTTAAAAGTTTATTTTGTGACCCAGAAAGATTAGTATGAGTAATTTAAAAACTTAGTAGCGGCCGCCATTGTTGAAAACTGGAATTGGCTAAGCCACACTATGAATTCTGGGATATGGTGGGCCACGAAGGACACACCCGACCCATCCTTCAAATTCGGAGAAAAGGAAGACACATTTGTCGGCTGCATTCGGAGGAGTCTACGAATTTGGACAGCCTTCGTCGCGTCGCTGTGACGTAATCGGCCTACAAATGTGTCCTCAGGAGGATGCAGCCCATGAATTTAGACACCCCCATAGTGAGACAAAGGAAGAAAAGCAGAATACATTAACCAAGGACAGACTGTCAAAGCAAAAGTAAACAGGAAGCATAACACAGAAACGTGGACTTGATACTGAGACAGAGGAACATGAAACACAGAGACAAAAGTAACAAGATGTGGGACATAGGGAAGACATAAAGACAGAAAACTAAGACTAAATATACAACACACGGAGAACAGAATTAGACCAAGAACACAGAGGAGGCACAGAAACAGAACAGAAACCGAATAACCAGGAACTATAAATATAATACAAACGGAAATCCATAATTCAAAGAGTACAGCTTAAACCAAAAACACAAACAGTGCCGTGAAAATTTAATGTTATTAAATTTAAAAAAGCCAGTCACAGATTCTAATCCTTTTCTAACTCTGTTAAACAGAAAAACTGTTAAAATGAACAACTTACCCTACAATCGCTGAATGTATTTTGGGAAACCAGCTCTTAAAGTCAAATTGCAGACTGGAGTAAAACACTATGCACCTCCATCTCTACTTGTGCAAAAGAGCAAATCCAAATTTCCACTGTGACAGCCGACAGCGTTTCAGTGCATTTCCACCGGGATACTTTTGTTATGTTATTGTGTTGGTATTGTGACATATCAGAAAAAACTTCCAGTTACGTACCATTCGTCAGGTGTTTATTTGACGAACGGTCATTTGGTACTAGCAACCCAAAGTGTGCCAAAAAATATCCCCCACACCTTTACACCATCAACACTAGACCGAACTGTTGATACAAGGCAGTTGGATTTATACTTTCATGTTCTTTATGAACTTTAATGTTACATCAGAACAGTTTCCTGCTCTTATCTGACAGAGTGGCACCCGGTGTGGTCTTCTGCTGCTGTAGCTTATCTGCTTCAATGTTTAACATGTTGCCCATTCAGAGATGCTCTTCTTCAGACCTTATATCTAACGAGTGCTTAATTACGTTTCAAAAGCATTTCCTGCCAAATCCCTCAGATGTTGTTTGACTCATGTGTATTGTAACTTCACTCTACCTGTATAGAGCTGTAGTGTCTTGATGCACATGCTCCCAGCACTGCAGCTCCCACTAGCACAGCTTCAGTTTGGTCTGGCAACACTACAGGCAATCCTGAGAATGAGATTGAAGACATGGAATGGGCTAAAGCTATCACAGAACTTATTTTACCTTTTCCTCTCTCCAGGTCTTCTCTGCCTGAATGTTCTTCAATGTCTTCCTGTATCATATTCCTACTATATATTAATAATTTTTTGTTGTTGATTGTCTGTATTCTAAATTTACTTCAGTTACATGTAAGTCCATCCTAGGAGTAACTTCTTCTGTCTTGTTGTGCTGTGCTGTTAAAAAACACTTTGGGGGACTCTTTAAACTTCAAAGTTGGCCACTGGAAGCTGCACATAATTAAAATTTTCTTCTTAATCTTTATTTCGTGGTTAAGTTATTGAAATACGAATACAAACATTCTTTCTTACTCTCAATAAATTATAAATGTACATACTGTGTAACTGTGTTTCAAAATATACATATAACCATGTTATTGGTATTTACTACCTGTAGTATTAGCATGAATCTGTACAAACAGGTTGTTTTTGCTCAATCCACCACACAGGAAGAGGGTTCTGATTTCATGTCCTGCTTCTTTCATGGCCTCCAGAATATGAAGTGTACCGAGCTGAAACCAGAGGAGGACACACAACAGGAATAAAGTTACAAGAAAGCAAATACAACCTCCTTTGTACTTAAAGGTGCTAGGGTATCAGTCTGAGAGAGAGGAAGTCATTTGAAACACAAAACGCCATCAGACTCACAGCGAGGGCTTGCATGGTGGCCAGGTAGAGAAGGGCCAAGTCATCCAAGGTCTGGGACAAAGAGAGTCCAACTACCTGCAAAACAGTAATGACACAAAAATACCAGCAAGGGTGTGATCACCGTCTAAGATTTTGTGAAAGCAAAGCTGTCATCCAGTGTTTGGTGATTTATTAAAACAGAGGTTTTCATATTCCATTCCTTGGCTTTCTGTTTCCTGGAATTTTAGATGTGGTTTGGCACCAGTAATTACCAAAAAAACCAAAACAAAACATGGATAACCAAATATAATAACAAGTTAAACACACAAATAAAAATAGTTTCTTTTTGTTATGATTAGTGAGGGACCATAAGCTAAGTAAGCCAATAAGAGTAACAAACTCAATTAATGGCATTTTATTGTGTAATGGGAAATTAATTTGATTTGAAGTCGAGGGGACAGGAAGAGAACAGAAAGGCTGCTGAGCACAAATGCATGAGTTAAATGTGAATTTCTGTCTATGTAGAGAGCAAAAGATATGTTCATTGGTCATTGTTTTAATATCTGAAACAGATCGTATAAAACTGCCAACTTGAACCTATTCAGTCCTGTGGGGAGTTCCACAAATAAGGTTAAGGCACAGGTTTGAACTGTCTTGCTGTGACTTACAAAATCAAATCAGTCATTAGGATCTTATCTCATTTGCTTTCCCTGTACCAAACCAGCACTCTAGAAAACACAATCTGTGGTTCTGCAAAGTTAAATAAGTTCAAGTTAAATTAACTATTTCCCCATGTGCTGAGTTTTAATGCTGATGGACCATATTTCAGGAGACACTTTGATATGTCAAAATAGGATAAACACAGTTTAATTGAACAGAATACAGCCACTGTTAACCTTATTAGGAGAAAAGGGGGTTTTCTGGTTGTAGCTAGTGAAAATAATTCTCTTCCACACCACAACTAAAATAAGTCAAATCTGTGGATGTGAAGTTTTTAAAAGAATAAATTAAAAAAAAATATTTCATAATACAATCAACAGGTAAGTTCTGGTTCTTATTCTTTACTAATCAAGGTGATAAGAAATAACGTAAGTGGAATATGTATATTCAAAATCAGTGACTTCTTTGGCGAGGTGTATTTAATAATAATTTGTAAAAAAAAAAAAAAAAATTATATATATATATACATATATATATATATATATATATATATATATATATATATATATACATACCAGCCAGCGAGGCTAGCTGCCAGGCCACGCGGTGCACCACCAAGAATATTAAGAAAACAGAAGAAAATACAGTCAACTTGGTCATCAGATTGTAAGGTATTCATTAAATTAAATGGAACACCAGAGCAGGCAAAAGTTCTAGTCCTCAAAGAGATAAATATAACTGATAAATCAGAACGCAAAGCAGTGCTAAATATGATGGTATTTGTCCAAGTTGTACAACCAACTCAAATGTCTGACAGTTTTCATGTAACAACTCATATAGATATTCCAATTTAATAAACTGATTTTCAAAATGCTTTGTAAAATGGCGATTCCACTCCTCATTTCAAAATCCATTTCCCTTTCCTGTTCGCTCAGGGATGAACATTTAGATTAGCAACTTCATTTTAAAAATCCTGCTGCAATGCAAATTAGCCAAACCGTGGGATGCAAGGAGCTCTCTGATTGGTTGGACGGACACATCGCAAATTTTACATCGCAGCTGTACGAGCTAGCTACGTGTTTTGTAAGCTGCGGTGCTCTTCACAAATAAAGCTTGAAGCAGCTCAGACTGTTAGAACCAACACTGAGGCCTGTTACATTTATACAGTGTTAGAGCAATGGCTGCAACCTACAGCCTTTAAACTAGCGATTAAAATGCTGACAGTAAACTCGTCAGTCCAGATGTTACCACATTACTTTATGATACTTAGAGTTAAAGAAACTGAAACAGGCTGATTAAAATAACAGCTGTCAGTTCTCTCATTCCTTATATCAAGACTGGAGATCACACTACTGATTTCAGTTCATTTAATATGTGAGTGCACAGATTCATTCTCAACTGGACATAAACAATGATCAAAGGTTGTATATATGATGAATTCATCAAATCCCGGCCTCTAACACAGTGCGCTGAATCTTAGCTTTGAATGTCCAGTATATTCTAATCCATACAATTTAAACATTCACTGCACCTACCTACAGTATCTACACCTATGTGGCAAAGATACAGATAATGAAATGTAATTATTAATAAAATATACATGATGAAAAACAAAAGCTGAAATTGATTCAGTTTAGTACTTTTCTCTGTATGCTCTGTGTTTATAAAGGCCTTAAATTCTGTGATATACAGGGAGTGCAGAATTATTAGGCAAATGAGTATTTTGTCCACATCATCCTCTTCATGCATGTTGTCTTACTCCAAGCTGTATAGGCTCGAAA
>NW_024582560.1:909236-912590 GCF_018398535.1 Haplochromis burtoni | reverse complement strand
TGAGAACATGGTTGTTGTTCAATAATAAAATTATTCCTCAAAAATACAACTTGCCTAATAATTCTGCACTCCCTGTATACTGTAAATGATTTTCACAGAGGTCTTAAAGTAGTTAAATCACTGCTAATAGTCTGGTTGTTTATATTTCCAAATGTTTTTGTGTCTGTAGGTCTGTCTGATGATGATTTGGACTCCTCTGGGAGATGAGGACACACCCACATCTGTTCCATACCAGAGTCGTTTTACGGTTCTGAGTACAAAAGAGTGGCAAGAATGACGACTGTTATTGATGGAGTGATGGAATGTTTAACAGTGGAAAACAATATGGAAAAAAGGAAAAACCTACTTGTCAGTTGTATATACAGAACACCAGGATCAAGGATTGAGATCTTTAAGGATAATATGGAGAACTTATTTACAAATCTAAATCAGAAAGGAATGTTTATTAGTGGAGACTTAAATATTGACTTACTGAATCCAAATCGTAATAGGAGTACAGAAGAATTTATTGATTCCATGTATAGCATGGGTTTATTTCCCCTGATAACAAGACCGACCAGAATGACGTCTCATTGTGCAACTCTATTAGATAATATATTTACAAATATAATGGAAGAAAATATAAAAAGTGGGTTATTAATCAATGATATAAGTGACCGTTTACTAGGGGTGGGCCATATTATACCGTTCACGGTAATACCGGTACAATGTTAGGCAAAGATAAGAAAATGAAATATTGCGATAGAATATGGGTCAAACGCGCATGCGCAGTGCCTTTGTTTTCATACGCACATGGCCGAATGTTGAGTGAAACTGATGAACCAGAATTGGTTTGTAAAAATGGTGCAACTTCAGTGATGTGGAACTGGTTTGGTGTTTGTCCATCAGATACACAACAAAGCACTTTTTTTTTGTAGAACATGCAAGCGGGCCGTTGTTATTGCCGTATTTGTTGGACTAAGGTGCTCGTAAATCTGGGAGTAATCTGTGTCCTAAACTCCCTCCGCTTCAGGTCCCAAAGTCAAACAAACACTGCAGCATCACTGAGAGTAAAAATCTGTCTACATTCTTCGGGGCGATCAAATTATAAAGTTGGATTTATCTGACTGCTTTGTTTCGCTTAATGTGTCTTATAATCCCGTGCACCTTATGGTCCGAAAAATATGTATTTGACTTTTTTATTTGGCACACTGCAGTTTAATGTTGCAAAGCACCTCTTTTTAACTTTAGTGGATATTATACATGGTCATGCTCAGGATATGTCAGCCCATTTCTACTGGAAATGCCTTTTGGTTAAACCTTCAGCAAGGAATTTGCATTTGCACTGTTAAATTTTTATATAGCTTTAATGCACATAAAAAAACAGCTTCTTGTTTAAGTGAAAATAAATGGATGGTGTTTTTTACGCTAGTAAAGTTGTAGAGTTGTATTTTGTCTCGTATCAACTACATCGTCAGTTATATCAATATCACAAATTTTCAAATATATATTGTGATAAATAATTTTGGCCATATCGCCCTGCTCTACCGTTTACCAGTATTTGCATCTTATAATTGCCATTATAAAGTTAACAGCGATTATAACAATATTATTTACAAAAGAATAAGAACAGAGAAGACATTAAACTGTCTTAGAAATGAACTTTTAAAGCAAGATTGAAATATTGTATATAAACAAAAAGAAGTTGATAGCTTACGAAGCATTTTTAAGAACATTTAACACATTACTTGATAAAAACTGGTTAGGTTAGAACACAACAAAGATAACACAAAAGTTATATGGAACGTATTAAACGGTATAATCAAAAATTAATCAAGGAATAATGATTACCCTGGGTACTTTATAGAAGGGACAAGAAGTATTAACAAAATGAATGAGGTAGTAAATGGTTTTAATGAATTCTTTGTAAATATAGGGCCAAAACTGGCAGAGGAAATAAAGATTGATGGAATAGAAAGGGACCATTCGCTTCCGCTTATCCTTTTCAGGGTCGCTGGGGGTGCTGGAGCCTACCCCAGCTGTCATAGGGCGAGAGGCGGGGTACACCCTGGACAGGTCGCCAGTCTGTCGCAGGGCCAACACACAGGGACAGACAACCATTCGCACTCACATTCACACCTAGCGGCAATTTGGATTATCCAATTAACCTATCCCCACAAGCTGCATGTCTTTGGACGGTGGGAGGAAGCCAGAGTACCCGGAGAGAACCCACGCAAACATGGGGAGAACATGCAAACTCCACACAGAAAGACCCCGGCCTGATGGTAGAATTGAACTCAGGACCTTCTTGCTGTGTGGCAACAGTGCTAACCACCGTGATGATTGATGGAATAGAAAGGGACACTGGTGAAAATATTGAAAGGAATAGAAGCTCAATGTTTCTAAGAGCAGTGGAAGAGAAAAAGATTTGTGACATCATTGGAGGACTTAAGAACAAAACCAGTACAGATTGGAATGATATTGATATGGCAACAGTAAAGAGAGTTATTGATGGTATTGTGAAGCCATTAAAATACATTTTCAACTTGTCTTTTCAAAAATGGGTTTTTCCACAAAAAATGAAAGTTCCTAAAGTTATTCCCATTTACAAAACAGGTGAAAAGCACCACTTTACAAACTATAGACCAGTGTCAATACTCTCCCAGTTCTCTAAGATACTAGAAAAACTTTTCATAAAAAAGATTTGACAGTTTTGTGGAAAAACATGAATTGCTGTTAATGTTCAGAAACAACAGATCAGCAGCTTTGGCATTAATAGATTTAATGGAAGAGATAACAGGATGTATGGATAATAAGAAGAACACACTTGGAGTTTTCTTAGATAAAAAAAAAAGCGTTTGATACTGTCAATCATGAAATTCTAATAAAAAAAACTGGAAAGGTACGGGTTTAGGGGAGTGATTTTGGACTGTTTAAAAAGCTATGTAGTGAATAGGCAACAATATGTACAAATAAATAAGTAAAATTCTAATTTGATAGATATATTGCTTGTGGAGTACCTCAAGGATCAGTATTGGGTACAAAAATGTTTATTATGTATATAAATGGATGCAGCTTGTGGGGATAGGTTAATTGATTAATCTAAATTGTCACTAGGTGTGAATGTGCGAGTGAATGCGAGTGTGAATGGTTGTCTGTCCCTGTGTGTTAGCCCTGCGACAGACTGGCGACCTGTCCAGGGTGTACCCCGCCTTTCGCCCTATGACAGCTGGGATAGGCTCCAGCGCCCCCCGCGACCCTAAAAAGGATAAGCGGAAGTGAATGGATGGATGGATGGATATTTGTATAGTTTTAGTTCACAAGGTGGTTAAAAATTCTGTTTCAAATGTAAAGAGCTGAAGGCATTTCTATCAT
>NW_024582560.1:897405-909216 GCF_018398535.1 Haplochromis burtoni | reverse complement strand
TAAATGATATTTGCCAAGTATCGAAGATACTGAAGATTGTAATATTTGCAGATGACACCAATATATTTTGTTCAGGTGTGGAGTTGCCACAGGTTTTGGAGGTGATCACACAGGAATTAAAGATATTAAAGAAGTGGTTTGATATAAATAAATTAAATCTAGATAAAACCAAATTTATGTTATTTGGAAACCACAAGAAACGTATCAAAGTGGAAATATGTATTGATAATGTATACTTAGAGTAAATGAAATAAAATTTGTTGGTGTGATCATTGCCGTCCTGGGGAAAACAAAGCAATCTTGGATCAGAAAGCACTGCACATATTATACTGTGCTTTACTACTGCCATATATGAGCTATTGTGTAGAGGTCTGGGGAAACACAGAAGTAATACACAAACAATACCCATAATACAGAAAAGGGCCATTAGATTACTAAATAATGTGGGGTACAGGGACCATACAAATGCACTCTTTAACAAAATGCAAGCTATAAAATTCCAAGACTTGGTGAAGTTTAAAACAGCGCAAATAATATATAGAGCAAGAAATAAAATGCTTCCAAAAGAAATCTGTAAATTGTTTATAGAAAGAGAAGAGGGTAAAACTTAAGAGGGAAATGGAATTTAAAAATACAAAGTGCTAGAACAACTTTAAGACGTACATCTATCTCAATTGCAGGAGTTAAATTATGGAACAGTCTAACAGAAGAAATAAAACAAAGCAACAACATAAACCAGTTTAAAATCAAATATAAAAACAAATTTTAAACCAATATAAGAATGAAGAAAACTGGGTTAACCCAGGACGGTAATGTTGTTGGTGATGGTGTTTTAGTTTGTTTGTTTCATAATTTGTGAATCTGCAAATTTATACGTTCTGTCTTTATTTATATGAAAGAAACTATACTGTGGTGGGGTTTGTTTGTTTTTGTGTGTGGGGTTTTTTTGTGTTTTGTTTTGCTTTGGCTTCATTTGTTGTTTCTTTAATTTAAGACTTGAAGAAAATTAAACGAAGGAGAGGTCAAACTTCAGGGGGTAGGGCCAAATAAGTGTATACTTCTGCCTACTCCTTTTCAAACAAAAGAATGGAATGATATTTTGTAATGATGGTGAATGTACATGTTTGATGTTCGTAAATGAACTGAACTGAACAAAACTCCGAAGAGCTTTTGAGAAATGCATCAATGAAAAACAACACCTGGAGAAAAAGGTTAAACAAATGCAAGAGGAGAAAACTCAAGTGGAGGAGAACCACAGAGAAATGCAGTGCCGACTCCAAAGCATAGAGACAATACACCAAGAGACGCAGCAGAAGCTCCAGGATATGGAGAAAAAAAATGAAGACCTCCAGGTCATGTTTGACGAAGCACTTCAAAGAAAACACACAACTACTGAAACAGAAGAAACAATGGAAAATCAAACACAGAGAAACTTTTACAAGCTCTTTGAACTGGAAGAAAAAAATCAGATGCTGTCCAAGCTCCAAGACACGAAAAAGGAAAATAAAGGGCTCCAAGTCAAGTTTGACCAAACACTTCAAAGAAACACAAAACTACTGACAGAGAAAAAAAGTCAGGAGGCAACACATAATGAAATGCAGTGTAAAATCCAAGCAATGATCAGCAAAAAGTAACCATCTGCAAGGACTCTATTACAAACGGTGAAATGCAAGACGAGAAGCGACAACAAGAAAAAAAACATCAAGAGACCTAGTTTACTCTTCAAGAACTGGAAAAAAGACATCAAGAGTTACTGGCCATCCATGACAGACTACAACAAACTAACAACGACATGGACGAGGAAAAGAAAGGTCAAGAAGAAAGATACAAAGATTTGCAAGAAAAATATAAAGAACTTCAAGAAGAAAACAAAGAACTCTAAAAACAACAAGAGGAAAAGAAATACAAAATTAAAGACCTGGAGAAAAGCTCTAAGAAACTTCTCCTTGACATTACAAACCTCACAGCACAGAACATTGATCTCCAAGAACTGTGTCGGGAAAAGACTTTCAGGTTTTTCTGGAAAAAGGACTCTTCTTGAGCTCAGCCTGGTCAAGAGTAGCCCCATCTTACTCCAACAGGGGAAAATCATACAATAAATTATGTAAATAAATTCACTGTTCTTTATGGTCTTATTCAATGGTAAAGCTCTTTAGAAACATTACTGATGGTTCTTAGGAAAAGCTAAATAACTTAATCTGAGCTTTCTTTAACAATACTTCCTGTATTAAGATGAGTCAACAGCTAACAAAAATAAACTGCTATGTAAATTATTGTTTTTGGCAAGAAAATGTATTCTTTTCAATTGGATCAATGAAAACCACCAACAATAACTCAGTCATATAAAGAAATCTTTAGAGTCTTACCGATGGAAAGACTGAGTGCAAAACTAAGCGGTAATGACGATATCTTTTTGGAGGGGCAGCCCCACTCCAATGGCAGGATGGGTTTGTCAGGACAAAGTGTAAATGGGTGGTATACCCAATTATTTACCATAATGTATTAGTTTTCCTTTTACATGTCTCAGACTGCTTATTGTGTTGCTTCTTGTTTTTTGTTTTGGGATTTATTTATTTTTTTTGTTGTTGTGGTTGTTGTTTTTTTGTATCAAAAAATCCAAATAAAGAGATTAAAAAAAAAAAAAAAAAGATAAGTCAACAGCTTTGAGTTGGATAACAGGAACCAGTTCAAAAATAACTCACCTTAATTGGAAAATGTAACAAAAGTAACGTCTGACTAGGGCTGTGCAATATGACCAAAATCTCATATCCCGATATAAGAATTCTATCGTCCCGATAACGATATAAATCCCAAAAATGTAACATTTTCTGTAAATTCTGTGAATCTCGGGCAGCTCGACTTGCAGGAAGTGTTTCCAGCTGCGCGTCATGTAGCTGGAGTCGAGTGTTTTAACAGATGCATGAAACTATACATTATTAGACATAAGTTGTAACGGCCGACGTTTTCTTTGTGAGTATTTATTACACGGCGTGCTGCGGGGAAAAGCCTGTTCTAACGTTTGAGTCTAAGGTTTACTTTTTAGCACCTGACAGCTCTTTTTTTACTTCTCATCCGTAAATAATCTGCTCTTTCACGTGATTCAGTTTATTTTGAAAAGTCTCAACAGGATCTTGAGCTTTATTGTGAAAGGTTTACGTGGAACATAAACAAGCGGACACGCGATGCTGTTACCGTCGTTGTTGCTAACCACAACGCATAAAAACAGGCGCTTGTCCGTCCGTAGTGTGGTTATATTAAATATAAGAGAAAGAGAGAACTTTAATAAATTAATATAGCCACTACAGTGACCATCAAAACGATGAAAAAATATTGCCATTAACAGTTTATTTTGCAACACCACAAAACAAACGATAGTGTAAAATGAAATGATAGACCTTTTTATATCGTCATCCGATATATATCGTTATATCGAACAGCCCTACGTCTGACTTTAATCATTTGCCCTCATTTTACAATGGAATTTATGTATTTGTTTTGATTAAACCTTTTAAATGTGTGACAAATGAAAAAAGTGCAAAAGCAGGAAAGCAGCCAGTCAGAGCTGCGTATATGTTGCTGCTTCTAAAAGCCTCACACATATAAGTGGAATCATTGTGGAATTCATTCATAATCATTCTGTAGAGCATGGATCTTTGAAACACAGACTTCCACGTGCATAAGAGAACATTAAGAAAAGATTAAGAAAACCCCAAGTGCACAAAAAGGAAGAAACATTCAAAGCAGGCATACCCTAACTTAAAATCTGATACTCACACATCCAACACAACGTCAGTCTACACATATCCTTCTTTTTAAGTCATAGCATTTACCATGCCCTTCAAAGTTGGGTCAGCCAGGGGCGACCTGTTTCCATGAAAGTCCGGCCACACGTGAAGACTGGACCCTAGCAGATCGACAGCAGAGCAGGAGTTGGCCATCGAACCCAAATGGTTGTTCAAGTAGCTGTAGATATTCTCGCCAGCAAAAGGAAGCCTATAAAATTAAAAACACTGTTGCCAGGACACCTAAAATGATAGCTGATATTACCTATATTAATGCCATGGTGGTTGGCGAGCATGAAATCTATATTCAATCTTCAGCAAACGTGAAGTACCGTATATCAAAAAATTAAACTTCCTATTCCTCCAGAGAACAGTTGAGTTGCACTGAAAGCACATTACTGAGCTACTAATCTCCCTAAAGCATACTTGACATTATTCTAGCCCAGCTGATGAGGATCACAGATGTGCAAAAGCATTGTTGGGAACTGCAGTATTAAAAGCATCAGCTGACCTCTGCTGAACCTGTTCCTGGAGCTGGGTATATGCAGTGTGACCTTTCACCATGTGGTCAATCTGAGGGAGGAAAGAGGCAATACATTTAAACTGAAAAGGATCACAAATGACTGGTGGCCACCTGGATTCAACTAATAATGTCAAAGCTGAATCTATAAATGTGAAAGGTGAGGAAAAAATAAGTGGTTTTGTCTCCATGTTTTCTGTTAGTATTGAGCATGAAGAGGATCTGAAAAATAATTTAAATATGAATGAAAAAGATCAAGAAAAATATGAGTAGACTGACCAGCCTTCCTGTCACACTCTGCCCTCCCTCGTTGAGCCACAGTCCAGGCACCATGGCAGATAGGTAGGGCCCCCACACTCCTGGCACAAACCGAGGCTGCTCACTGATCTGATGGCACAGGAAATCTTTTAGTTAGTTTTAGTTGGAGGTAGATATTTTATAAATTAAAATAGAAACCGCCGGACTAACAGGATATGCGTGCCATTTGCTTCTCATCTCAGAGTTACTGCAGTTGGCCTGTGCAGACAGGATAATTTATGTCTATAAACAATTTTTAACAATGCTCACATAAGTATAAACAAGTAATACAGATAGAGTGACTTTTAGAAAGATATCTTATCAGACTACTTAAGACAGATTGTGCACCTAGGAAATGAAGGTGGTGAGTACACGATTAATCATCAGAAGACGTTTTTATTAGTCATCAGGAGATATTCACAGGAACATATACACAATCACAAAGGCCACTGGGGAACAGTACAGTAGTAGACTAGCACGGTAATTTTACACCAATCAGGTGAACAGCAGCTGTGAACTACTGACCGCCATGTGACAAGTTGACGTTCCACAGATCAGCGCCATGCGTGCAGTGATCGGCAGACCCTCACAGGGCAAATGAAAACCTTTCACATCAGCACCGATCACACCTGGAAGGAGGAGGTTAATGTTGCTTTATTTAACACTCTTTATTTTATGCAGGGGAAAAAGATACATTGTAATAATTAAGTTGTTGGGTTTTTTTGCTGTCATCTAACACAAAGTGTCAAAGATGCTGCTAGAGCTGTAAATCCACATGAATGAAATTGTGCTCCAACCTCTTCATAGGATTCAGCAGTGATGCTAACTGCTGGAATAATGTTTATCAAGCTGGTTTGAGTTTAAGGTGGGAGGCCAGTCTCCATCACTGTGACATAAACAGAAACTAATGGTGCAGAGTGCTGTAACCTCTCACTGACGCAGCAATGTGTGATTGGCAGAGGTCACGGTCGAGGGTCAAAGGCAAGAGTTCACGACGAGTTCAGCTCACAGAACAGATCCAGATGGTGAGGATTTCTGATCCTGAGGAAGGTCTGCTGCTGCCCTGACACTGGTCAGAAATTCACTAACATCTCAGGCGGGTTTGTTACTCAGTTTATTTCCCATAATATTAAAGATGGGAACATCTAACACACGCTAGGCACCTAATCCTCATGTGGTAAACTATAGTTGTTGAAATATTATCACATCATCCATCTATTATCTCCCTTCTCACTTCCTTCTTCCGGCAAACTCATAAAACCAAAAAAGGTATTTTATTTATTTATTTATTTTTTGGTAACTAAGCACAGTCACAAGTTGTCGGCTGGTCAAGCAGGTTGTTTTCACTTTTCAGTGAGGATCACACTATCCTGATAATTAGCGCTTTAACTTGTGGCAGGTCATCCACTGATCAATAGGCATACATTTCACAAAGAAGTGCAAAAATGCTTCCCCTATCTCGAAGGCTGAGCCCAGCCACACCACAAGGGCAACTTGTGTTGATTTCTTTTATTTGCGAGCACTAGAGACAGGGTGAGGAGCTCAGACATCAGGAGAGAGCTTGAAATAGAGCCAATGCGCCTCCACGCCAAACATAAACAGCTTAGATGGTTTAAGCATCTGGTTAGGAAGCCTCCTCCTTGGAGATTCCTTTAAGAGGTTTTTCTGACATATGCAATTTGGAGGACAATCCAGCGTAGACCCAAAAGCTCCTGGAGAGATTATATATCTGACGTGTCACGGGAATGCCCCGGGATCTCCTAGAAAGGACTGGAAAAGCCGTCGGGAGCACCCTGTTTAGCCTGCTGCTACTGCGACGTGGCTTTGAATAAGCAAAATATAATGGATGGATAAACTAGCATCTAATATAGCACTACCATCAAGCCCAAATATACATTTGTCCATATACATATTACTATGATGTTTAAGTTGGTTTCCTAGTGTATTCATGCACCTACAAAAATAATGATTTAACTTAGCACATGCTTTGTTTTGGAGTTAAAGTTTAAACTTTGCACACAGGATACTGAAAAGCCACAGCCACAAGTGGAAATTATGAAATATTAATAAGTCTATTTAGTAAACGTTTATATTAAACTTTGCTCCTTAAGGAATGAACTTCTTTTTTATTGTGACCCTGACACGTAGCATATCAAAATATCAACTGTGCAAATAAAATATCAACTTTGCATCACTGACATTTTATGCCTTCATTTTCCTTTCAGTACCTTTAAATAGGCATAACAACGCGACAGCATAGAGCAATTTTTGCTCCTCCAGCATGTCTGCACCACTCCAGCACACCATTAAAAAACAGCTACACATCTCTTGTGTGTGATGACTTGGCTATGTGATTACCCTCCATGCTTTCACTATAGCTTTCATATGGAACAGCCTCAGTCACAGGCTGTGTGAAAGCGGCTGCAAACTGAGTAATCTCATGACAAGAAAATACTTTTGTTTTCAAGTAAGTGTGATTCGTCATCTGATACCTAAGCCCCCAGCATGGGCATCGATGAGAGAAGCCCCAACTGCAGTTCCTGGGTCCAAACCCAAATCTGCTGCTGCCTCCTGTGTAAGGCCCTCTCCCAGTGGACTTCCTGGAGGACACGTCACACTGCCTGGATGACAAAATTATTTAAAATTTTTAATTCTTAGAATTTAATAAAGGACACAAAAACTGTAAAAGATATAAGAAATAATCAGTCAAACTATCTGAATGTATAAAATGTCATTTTCTGGCCTATTCTGGAGAAGTTATTTTCCAGCAGGTCGTCCAGTCCAATGCTCGTCCAGAAGCTGGCATCCCATCCTTCTGGAGGGCAGTAGGTCCACTTACACACCAGAGTACATAAAGACCTGTGCAACATTGGACAACATGCATCCACTTGCAAATACTGTAGGATAATAAACATGCTTTATTAACAGCACACATTAGATACAAGTATTTTGTGAAAACCAATGACTTTGTCCACACATTTTACAACGGATTAGGCAACTGCATCTTTTCTTTTTAACTGAGAACAGAAACAAGACTATTGTTTTTAATGGGGCAGCCCACCAGCAAATATGTTTGAATTAATACAAGGGGTTTTAGGCCTGCTAGTGGTGATCCTTTTCAAACCTACCTCCTTTTTTTCTTAGACATACATAAGTGTGTAAGTCTCCGTAACATCATCGACAGCTCACCTCGTTAAAGAGCCAGATGCCTTCCAAGACAAGAAGTCTGGAAGATCAAAAAAGTGACTGGCTTTGTTCCAGCAGTTCTCCTTTAGATTCTGAATGAGTGAAAGACAGAGTGTGTGAGAATAAAAGCAACAACTGTATGACAAATATGCTAAGGCTAAAACAGTAATAAAAAACAAACAAAAAAAAGCCCACCAGGTATCTGCTGAACAGCCAGTACAAAGAGCAATAATAAAACATGCAGAGATCAGTGGTGACCTTGTTCACCTCTCACCTCTTTAAGCCAGAGCAGCTTAGGGGGTTGCATCTCTGGTGACATGACTCCCCCTACCCTGCTGAGGACCCTGTGGCCATTTTTTGTTATACGATCAGCCTGCTCTGTAGCACGATGGTCCATCCACATCACTACGTTCCTTTGGGGGTCACCTGGGAAAAGCAGTTCAGTAAGGGAGAAGACAACAAACACCAGAGAGCTAATATTGGATATAATATTGTATCTGTTAAGACCTGATACATAAAACTGTTGTCATGGATAGATTTCATCTTGGAGTACAAATTCAGTATTTAGCCAAAGAATTTGGGTCATGCTTTTGTGTCTTGCTTAATAAGCAAAAACATGATTCAAATCCAGCTCCAGGCTTCTACTCTGCAGCCGACTATGACCTTGGACCTCACTGTGGAGGGGTGATTTTTTTTTCCCCCTGAAGGATCAATGCTCAGCAAAAATGGGGCTTACATAACCAATGCTTACCAAGCATTCAGATCAGATCAAATGCAATAAAATAAATCGCTTACCTTCCTGACTGACAGGCACAGGCTGGAAGCTTTGGTCCAAAACCACTAGAGAGCAGGTGGCATCAAAGCCAATCCCCCTAATCTGGCTCTTCTCCACACCGTGAGTAACTTTCTGGAACAAATACACGCAGTTGTTTTTAAATTACATTTCCTCCGTGCATTTACTCATCCTGCAACCGTAAGAGGGCACGAATACATTCACCAGCTTATGATGTCAATTTCTGCCTTTCATAAATAAACAGCTGTTCACACAGGATGTGTGCTTGAGATTCCCAACCAAGTGCACATTGAAACCTAGGGAGTACATTGGCAATACATAGAAAAGATTTTTAGTTTATTCCTGAATATTCCTTGCCCATGAGGTTTTTGCCTTCCACTGAGGGGAAATTACCACTACTGATGATTTCAACCAGCATTTTTAACAGGGATTTTTTTTAATTTTTTTTAGTACAGTTAAATTTACTCACATTTTTCTCATTACATAAACCTCTGTTAACTAAGGTAAAACATATTCTTTGCCTTAACTTAATGTGGATGAATCATGCTTCTCCCACAGGCACATTTGGAGCCAGGAAAAACCCTGTAATGTTAATTTTTTTGTCGCAGAGACCAGTCATCCACCACATATGCCAGCTGCCGAGTACAGTGGGGCAAAAAAGTATTTAGTCAGCCACTGATTGTGCAAGTTCCCCCACTTAAAATGATGACAGAGGTCAGTAATTTGCACCAGAGGTACACTTCAACTGTGAGAGAAAGAATGTGAAAAAAAAATCCATGAATCCACATGGTAGGATTTGTAAAGAATTTATTCGTAAATCAGGGTGGAAAATAAGTATTTGGTCACCTCAAACAAGGAAAATCTCTGGCTCTCACAGACCTGTAACGTCTTCTGTAAGAAGCTTTTCTGTCCCCCACTCGTTACCTGTATGAATGGCACCTGTTTGAACTCATCATCTGTATAAAAGACACCTGTCCACAGCCTCAAACAGTCAGACTCCAAACTCCGCCATGGCCAAGACCAAAGAGCTTTCGAAGGACACCAGGAAAAGTATTGTAGACCTGCACCAGACTGGGAAGAGTGAATCTACAATAGGCAAGCAGCTTGGTGTGAAAAAATCAACTGTGGGAGCAATCATCAGAAATGGAAGACATACAAGACCACTGATAATCTCCCTCGATCTGGGGCTCCACGCAAGATCTCATCCCGTGGGGTCAAAATGATCATGAGAACGGTGAGCAAAGATCCCAGAACCACACGGGGGGACCTGGTGAATGACCTGCAGAGAGCTGGGACCAGTAAATGATCATGAGAACGGTGAGCAAAGATCCCAGAACCACACGGGGGGACCTGGTGAATGACCTGCAGAGAGCTGGGACCAAAGTAACAAAGGTCACCATCAGTAACACACTACAACGGCAGGGAATCAAATCCCGCAGTGCCAGACGTGTTCCGCTGCTGAAGCCAGTGCATGTCCAGGCCCGTCTGAAGTTTGCCAGAGAGCACATGGATGATACAGCAGAGGATTGGGAGAATGTCATGTGGTCAGATGAAACCAAAGTAGAACTTTTTGGTATAAACTCAACTCGTCGTGTTTGGAGGAAGAAGAATACTGAGTTGCATCCCAAGAACACCATACCTACTGTGAAGCATGGGGGTGGAAACATCATGCTATGGGGCTGTTTTTCTGCTAAGGGGACAGGACGACTGATCCGTGTTAAGGACAGAATGAATGGGGCCATGTATCGTGAGATTTTGTCCTGGAGTGGCCTAGCCAGTCTCCAGACCTCAACCCCATAGAAAATCTGTGGCGGGAGTTGAAAGTCCGTGTTGCTCGGCGACAGCCCCAAAACATCACTGCTCTCGAGAAGATCTGCATGGAGGAATGGGCCAAAATACCAGCTACTGTGTGTGCAAACCTGGTAAAGACCTATAGTAAACGTTTGACCTCTGTTATTGCCAACAAAGGTTATGTTACAAAGTATTGAGTTGTATTTTTGTTATTGACCAAATACTTATTTTCCACCCTGATTTACGAATAAATTCTTTACAAATCCTACCATGTGGATTCATGGATTTTTGTTTCACATTCTGTCTCTCACAGTTGAAGTGTACCTCTGGTGCAAATTACTGACCTCTGTCATCATTTTAAGTGGGGGAACTTGCACAATCGGTGGCTGACTAAATACTTTTTTGCCCCACTGTATATACCTCCCATAACTTAAGGCAGCTGTTGCCAAAGTGTGTGTGCTGCCATTAAGAGTAGAGCCTGACCAATACTAGATTTTGGGGGCCAACTTAGGGTGTAAAAAATGATCTGATACTAATATATGCCCTATATTCTTTAGACATACAGTAATGCTGTATTTACAGGGGAGTTCTAAATAAAAGGGAAATTGATTGGGTCCTGCATAGCAACTTTTCAGCAATGTATTTCAAACAAACTAGTTTACAGTGTAACAACAACACACAGCTTAATTCTAGACCACTGGTTATAGTGTTTTGTGTATTGGAAACAATGGAGGTGCAATATCTTGAAGTAAAATGTCTTGATGCATGCGCAATCATTTAGGTAAGGAAATCCCCAAAATCATCTGGATGTAGCCTTTTCAGTGGGAGAAACGCTTGGTCACTCATCCCAGTGACTTTTTCAGTCTCAGCTGACTGCAGGTTTCCCCAACCTTATAAACAGTGCCTTTGCACAATGACTGAAAGCCATTCCTCAGTTCTTTGTGAATGGTCCTCATGGTCATGACACTTGGCATATTAATGATCAAGAAACTGAGCTCACAGCCCATTGTTCTTCAGTGGTGCTAGTTTAATTAAATATGCAAATGTACTGGTAGTAAGAAGCCTACTGTAACAGCTGAGTTTGAACTAGGAGGGAATTAAATGCAGAAAGTTAGCAGAAAAAGCACGAGTACAGTAGCTAGCTAAAGGTAACCAAAATGGTCAAAATAGTAAATATATTTTATATTTTACCTAAATAGGTGCTGAATAAAAAGACGAAATAACTAGCTTAAAGTAATTATAGCAAAGTAAGCGAAACATTAGCATATGACAATACACAACGACTGAAAGACTTACCAAGAGTTAGCTAAAAATAACAAACGGTGGCTGATGTAGTGAAGAAAATACTGAAATAATTAGAAGAGAACAATGTAAGGGCGGTAGGAATATTAAATAATACGTTTTAGAAGGAATTTTTAAATAATTAAAACATATATATATAT
>NW_024582560.1:882852-897385 GCF_018398535.1 Haplochromis burtoni | reverse complement strand
TAATGAAGAAACTGCTTTTTTTCTTTAGCTGCTAAAATACTATTAACATCCATGCTAAAAATTAGCTAAAATGAACACATGAGAGTCTGTGTTGGTGCTCTGTGCTCAGACGGCTGCTGTAGAGGGATGGATGTATATTTTTATAACACACACTGAGGCCATAAATCATCCCACCTTGACAACTGTGCAGCATTTCTCCCAGATCTCAGTGGAGGACTGGACATAGTGGTCAGACTCCGGCTCCCAAATGCCGATGGGCTCCTGTGCAGTGCTCTTCAGCAGGCCCTCCCTGGTCACTAGTGCAGCCCTCACACTGGCTGTGCCCACGTCCACTCCAACATAAAAAACCTCTGCCATGAGGAGATGACCTGAAAGTGGGGGAGGAGGTTTATTATTAACCAGGTTACATTACCAGTGTCGACTTTGAGCAGGTTATACAAATTCAAGAAAAACGCAATTATTAAGGCAACTTGCGTATTTTGCTTTTGAAAAATGTCTTCTTTTTAGCATCTTCACACACTCCTGCAGACGGTTGAAGGGCAGGAATGTGTGAAGTGCAGCAGCAGCTGGTAAAACAGAGTTTTCAGCAATAATAACAGACTAGTACTTATAAAGTACTTATTAATAAACAAATAGGACGCGAGTGCGTAATCTGAACTTACCCAGCGATTAAACAATTATTTTAGTCCGCAGAGCATTTATGTTGATCGTTCAAGTTTGTGATCAGGGTACTTTCAGAGTTAAAGCACTGCTTTAACGCTGCTGGACTTCAGAGTCGGACGGAATGCGAAAGCGGACAAAAAGCTTATCGTATGCTAAGTTGTTCAGGCATTTTAGCTTCAGAAATCAGCTTATTCACTTTTTCATCATGCCATATTTTTTATATATACATTTAAATATTTTTATATTTTACATTTATATCTTTTATTATCTGAAAAGTCCAAGTTTACCATTGAAAACATTTTGACTTTTTTCAAAGTGTGCAGAAAATAACTGCAATGCCAGTTGTGGAGTGCTTGTTATCAGAATTACCTAAAACTAATTAAAAACTGAAAGTATTTAAATAAAAACTAGAAAATCTAAACAATGAGCGGGGGGTGGGGGGGGACTGAAAGTAAACTGAATTAAAAGATTATAATTAAAAATGAAATAAAAATAAAAAAAATAATTAGAAATACAAATTATAATAAATCTGGTGGGGTGGACCAAAAGATCAGAACTACTGATTCCTACACAACATTTGTAATAAAGGACATTGGTGATTTCAGTTGCTTTTATGATATATATAAACCACAACTGGCCACAACTGATTGTGTGCTTAGTGGATGCCTCAGGCAGCAGACCCCTAAGAAAGAAGAGGAGAAAGAACAGGAACCATCATTGAGGACAGCCCCCTGCACGGCATGTACCACCAAGAAATAGAAGAAGTGGCTGATATAGAGAAATCCTGCCAATGGCTTCACAAAGCTGGACTGAAAGACAGCACAGGGGCACCAATCATGTCAGAACAGGAACAAGCTATAAGCTCAAAATTGATAGAGGCTGAGATCTACCACATCAGCTAAGACACGTGCCTACGTGCAGGCTGTGCAAAGATGCCCCTGAGACAACCCAGCACATAACAACAGGGTGCAAGCTGCCATTAGAAAGGGCAGATGTGGAAGTGTATGCCGACATAGTATACAGGAACATCTCTGGAAGTATGGTCTGGAAGTCCTGAGGTCAAAATGGGATAGGAGAAGGCCTTAGGGGTAGACGTAGCTATACCAACCAATAGGAACATCAGGAAGAAGGAACATGAGAAACTCGAGAAATACCAAGGGCTGAGAGAGTAGAGAAGATGTGGAGGGTGAAATCGGAGAGCTCAAAGCAGTGACTGGAAACTGGGCGACTGGCTCAAGCGGATCCCAGGAATGACATCTGAGATCTCTGTCCAGAAGAGCGCAGTTCTAGGAACACAGCAAAGATACTCCAGGGTACCCTCAAGCTCGAGGGAAGGACAAAGGGTGGGGAATTTTATATAGTCAAGTTTTTCATTCTAAATCCTACCTTGTCTATTTGTGTTATTAAAGGAGCTAAGCAGCTGTGTAAAGGAAGTGCCGCTGGATGTGACCCGTATGTTTGGGCAAGGAATGATCAGCAGAGATGGACTTCAGAGAAAAACCAAACAGCAGGACAGGAAGAAACAGATGGTCTCCAACAAACAGTGCATGGACAGTGTTTGAAATCTCATCTGTCTCTCTCACTGGCCAGTGTGCATGTGTGTGTGTGTGTCCCTCAAGTCCATGCCTGAAGGTAATCAAAACTTTGTTCTGTTGATACATCAACACATGCACATACACTCTCTCTGTGTGTTTTGCGCTAATAAAGGGGAGGAGAGGGGGGGAGGGGTGTTTCCGTGAAAGCTGGATTGTCCCACCTCTGTACAACAAAAGCAGGGCCTGTTGGGAGACAGGCGGGACCAGCTCCTGATTAGAAAACTCCATGCAGTGGAAACAGCTGGCCCAGCCAGGGAGGAGGAAAGCACTGTTATCTAAAGGCGACCCCGTCAACCCAGTAGAGAGGAAAAGCTGACAGAGAAACAGGAAGCATGGCCAGGCCATAGCGATAGTTTGATTGTAAACACTGCACGGTGGGTCTTGACACAGGTATATGGACAGAGTGGCCCAGAACGTTACCGTGTGATAGAAAGAAAGAACGTTTCTAAAGCATTCTTCAGGGTATCATACTTTAGAATGGGTGTTGCGCAGCCTTCTGATGAAGACAACATGTCATCTGGAGAGTGTTGACCTCAGGCTGCCCTGGTTATCCCAGCCTGTCTGTCTGGGCTGTTAACTTATTTATAGTTGGCTCGAGGAGAACATGTTTAATAATACAATGGGGTAGACCAGACAGACTGGACAGCAGCTGTCATTAGCTGGCTTTGTGTCTACCTATGTGAATGAATGAACACATATTCATACATACAGTGCGGGGTGGTTAAGACTGCAATGCCAAAGAATGCATTCAATATGTTTATTTTCCACTAAATGGTGCCACATTTTTAGGAAAATGCATTCATGAGTTGAGTGTGTGGGCTGCACCCATGCTTCTCTGCCAGTACCAAACAGCTTATTCTGCTGTGGACTTTTGTTTGGTGTCGTTTATTAGATTGGATGATTTTGTCCGAAGAAACAATACATATTGACAATTTAACAGTTTATTCATTTAACAAACATGACCTTAGTAGCATGTGGAAGAACCATACACATGCTCCTCTTCAAGCTGGTCACCAGCTTGGTCAGGCACTGCTGTGGGATGGCGTCCCATTCTTCAACCGACTTGTCGCGAGTCAGCCAATATGGTTGTGTTGGTCATGAACAGCACGCCCACGAGTGTTCAGGGGGGTTGAAGTCAGGACTTCAGACAGGCCATTCCATCTTCTCCACTCCCAAGTTCTGAAGGTAGTCTCTGATAAACCCCTCTCTGTGGAGGTGAGTATTGTCGTCTTAGAGGACTGAATTCTGTCCCAGACTGTGGAGACATGGGATTGCTACTGGTTGTAGAATCTCATCTCAATATCTTGATATGCATTCAGATTGCCGCCAGTGACAACAAGCCTTGTTTTTCCAGTGAGGGAGTTGCCTACCCACTGCTATGTCGTCCTGCAAGCCTTGACTGCAAATCTGTAGAAGACTGCCTACGGTTCTGACAACGTGAGGAAATGGTCTTCTTGTGGCGGCGGCGTTTTGGGACGCCCACTTCAATGACTGTCTCTGACATTTCCCATTAGATAGAAGTTGGCCTTCAATTTGGAGATGATACTAGGGCTTACTCCAAATAATGCTGCTACTTGGTCTTATAAAACACAAGCTTGAAGTTGCACCATGGCACAAGTCCGATCCAGATCAGTCAAATGGGGCACGCTTGGAGCAGACCAACTGACTGCTCTAGCAGGGTCCATGCTCACATGCTGGGGTGCCAGCAGCTCAAAACAAGAGTCAATAGCAGAATAAGCTGTTTGACATAAGAAGAAAAGATCTGACAAGTTTTTCATGGGTTCAGTCCACATACTCAACTCTGCTGCTCAACCTGTAAATGCATTTTCCTTACAAATGTGTTATTATTTTAGGGGAACAAAAGAAAGAAAGAAATTACCAAGAAAGAAAAAGCTGACCAAGCGCAAATTTCCTTACTTTTTGTGCAGATTTAGGGTTGGGTTAGCCTGTCAGTGCATAGGTAAGATCTGGTCCGTATGTTGCTATCCCCTCATATACGTCATTAAATCAATGGTATTTTTTTTCTCAGCACAGTTCAGTGTTAAGGTTGCCTAGAGTTTTTAATGGCCTTATCAGCGTTGACAAATTTTGCTCAATAACAATTAATCCAAAATTACAGTGTTTAAGGAATTCACGTGTCATATCAAAGTCCTTCGAGCAAGTCTCACCGCTCAGCATCCATCTATCGCAGGAACTTATTTGGGTATTTATTTCATGACATAATTAAAAATAAGTTTAATTTGATTGGCCACTACAGGAAACAAACACTCCCCCATCAATATCTTTAAAAAATTATATATAGCTGTTAAATGTGCTGGCTTTCCCCTCAATATAAGGTTTTAAAAATGTCCCCTGGAAGTTACACCTGTGCCATCATCTTTGCTGTTGCAGACTTCATCTATAGATTGGTCACAATCGTACCTAAAATAGAGCTCCATTTGTATTTTACGATTATTTATTTTAACTACTTTTTATGTTGTGCAAAAATCCATTGTAAAATAAATATGTGTCCATAAATATTTTAACTAATACTGCACCTTAATCAAAACAAAAAGTTGCATGCTAGTTTATTTTCACGTCATGCCAAACGTTTGACACACTCCAAACAGGATTACGCAACTTTGTTGTTGTTTTTTTAAGCCACACATCAAAAAGAATGACTGACATCCTCTGCATGAACACATTCAAGAGAAAAAACACTCTAAAAGGCTGCTGTGGAAATTTACAAGCTGATGTTCCTTAAAGAGTGGAACAAATTTCTCCTGGAAGAGCTTTTTTTTTCTGAAAATGATCAGCTAAATAAAATACTCTTTGGCTCAGCAGCTAACTTGATTTTATTGCATCATATGATACTGGTACTAAGAAAAACAGACCATAACTGCATAAATGTTTGTTATACAACAATGTTAGTGTTAGAGATGCACAAATCTTATAGTCTATTATAAATTTCATGTATAGAAACATGGAGTACCCATACAAGACTATAAACTAGTGCTTACGGCCTAGTGTACATTTATGTATTAATACTCATTTGTTTACATATAATAATTTTTTTGTTCTTATATTTCTAAGCTTTTTGGATATTACTTGTTTCCACATACTGTATGGCACAGATACACATTTTCCGAGTAAATATGTGCACTGCTGAGGACACATGCCATCTTCACATAGCAAGAAATCAAAAAGAAACTTAAAACCAGCACAGGTGTAGGACCACATATTTTGTGGGCAACAAAGGAGCTCAACGTAAGTCAGGTTCTTGTTCTTTCCTGTCTTTAACCCTGCTTTACCAGCCAACCTGTGCCCACTTCCTCAAAAGTCCCGTGTAGTTCTTCCTGTACAGCCACACACACTGATCACCACAATTTCTGCATTTTCAAGCAGGTTAATTATCTCTTTGTTGTGATTTATTTTTTAATATTTAAGCCTGTGAAACCTACAGCCTTAAATCACATGTTCCTGATCCGAAACATCTTATTTAAAGATTCCTGGTTCATTTCCAATCAGCGCTCATCTCTGCGCACCCTCAGCGCGCACTTCGGGGGATAACTAGTAATTGAGCGGGTAACTAAATATTCAAAAACACTACGTAATCCCAGAGTACATTGCTCCACTGTCTGCATTACCTAATCCCATAAGCCATCGCGGTGGGCGGAGATATGGCCTGTTGTCAGAGCAACCTGCATGTCATTAGACACATCCCGCCTACCAAGTCATCTCCAGCCAATCGCTGGCTGTAGAAATGACATCATTGTTATTTTCAGGCGAGCTGCAGCTTAGAGGTGGATAAAGTTCGTCTCCACGTTGGAAGTGATAGAAAGTATTAGACGTTTTCGGGCACTATTTTTACTTTTTGGGAGCGAGGATAAGTTACGGAAGACATTCGGTGTGTCGGGACACGGAGACCCGGCGGCGGGGGGACAATTTTTGGTTGTTGATGAGCGCAGGGCGCACAAAAGAAAAGTTTTCCCAGGACATAAAGTTGTCAAGTGAGTTGAACTTCAACAATAGGCGGACTCTATCGCAATCCAGTTGACGGACTGTCACGGGACGTATGTAAACAGTCGACCTTGGACTGTTTTCTCGTTTCTTTTTTAAAGGAGAAAAAGAAAGATCTCCCTCAGGGTGAACAAAACTTTATGTCCAGAAAAATGGAAGCGACCTTCTACGACGAAGCCTCCAACTCTCAGCGGGACGGGGCGGCAGTGTACGGCTTCAACCCTAAAACCCTCAAACAGACCATGACCCTGAATCTGAACGACCCGAAGAACTTTAAACCTCATTTGGGCGCCAAGGCCCTGGACATCCTGACGTCCCCTGATGTCGGGTTACTGAAGCTGGCCTCACCTGAACTGGAGAGACTGATCATCCAGTCTTGCAACGGGCTGACAACTCCCACCCCGACCCAGTTCATCTGCTCCAAGAACATCACCGACGAGCAGGAGGGCTTCGCTGAAGGGTTTGTGAGGGCGCTGGCTGAGCTCCACTACCAGCAGCAGATACCTGCCGCCCAGCCCGACCCACAGACCGGCTCGGCCAACGGCATGACATCCGGCTCCGCTGCCCCCGAGAGCGGCGGGATTTCCTACAGCTGCACGGTGCGCACGGAGCCGCCGGAGTACACCAACTTGAGCAGCTTCACTCGGGCTGTAATAGGCTCCACGCCCGCACCTGCCGGCGAGAGACAGCCACCTCCACCTACAAGTTACCCGGCGGCCCCACAGCCGTCCCACAACCACATGGACCACCAGCTGCCGGTGGCTGCGCAGCACTCACGGCTACACGCGCTCAAAGAGGAGCCACAGACGGTCCCGGAGATGTCCGGCGAGACCCCACCGCTCTCCCCCATCGACATGGAGTCCCAAGAGCGCATCAAAGCTGAAAGAAAGCGCATGAGGAACAGGGTGGCCGCGTCCAAATGCCGGAAAAGGAAGCTGGAGAGGATCGCCCGACTGGAGGACAGGGTCAAAAACCTAAAGAGCCAAAACACGGAGTTGGTTTCCTCTGCCAACGTCCTGCGGGACGAGCTGGCTCTGCTCAAACAAAAGGTGATGGACCACGTTAACAGCGGCTGCCAGCTCATTTTGACGCAGCAGCTCCAAGCTTACTAGACTTGCCAAGAAAAGAAAAGAAAAGAAAAAGAACCAAGGGACACTGCTCGGGGACCAAATGCAGCTTAAAGTGGCCCGTTCAGCCTTTCAGGGAAGTCTCAGCGCATTGTTTTTTTTTTCTCCTCCACCAAAATATCCGCTCAGACTGTATCCACATGGAGGCTGACTGACAAGATACTTGGTATTGGTCAGCAACGGTGAATTATCACAGAGCAGAAGCCATCAAACTTATTGCACAGGCGCACACAGCTCAGATGGAACCTTGGCTCTGCCAGCGCCTCTGATCTGGCTCGTTACATATTTTTGGCATTTTTTTTTGTGTCTTTGTCATTTATTTCCACCTTAAACTACACAATGAAATCTGTAATCTGTCAAACCAGCTATGGCAAGTGTCCACATCTTATCACTCGACTGTGGCCCACACATATCCTGCATCCTGACTGGAGGATAGATAGGGCTTATGTGGGCTCAAATTGCATAGACACAATGTGAACCGAACCTTTCACTATGTCAAGTAGCAACGTATGCATATAGACATGAGTCAAGCACTGAGTATCCCAGGCACCAACGATTATATGTACAGAACACTAACAACAACAAAAGTTCACACCTTTCCCTAAAGACTCATAGGTGTGTGTTTACTGACAAAACTGCCTTACTTTCTTAATACTTACCTTCAAGCAACTTTGTGATATAGTTGTAACTAATGTTAAACCTCAAGTTAACACTTAGTAATATTTGTACGCAGTATTTTGAGCACTTAACTGTAAATATGAGAAAATAAAAGTGTTGGACATGCAGCAGGATGTGTGTTGTGGCTTTGTGATTAACGATAAATGAGCCTGGAGGTGAGCGGATAGTCTTGCAGTGTGTTACATGGAGTGTTTGTTGTTGGAGAAACTGGGGCGGACGGGAGACTGAGTCACCAGCTCGCTGAGGCGCACCCGATGGTTGCCGAAGCTACTCGGACGCCCATTGGACAGCGAAGCGTCGGAAGTGAGCCGCAGGCAGCCAAATATGGCAAGAGGTCTCGAGCGAGCGCTGGGACGGGTGGGGGTGTGTATGTGCGCGCGCGCGAGTAATAGTCACCGTCCTCCCACTACAGCTGGTGACTCTTTTACAAGAAACGCCATGAAGCCGAGGCAGATCTCTTTACACACTTAAAGGGAGCGAGTGGAGAAGAGATACTTTGTAAAGAGGAGGAGGCTTATTTTTTTTTATTTATTTTCTCAACTGTAGTAACTGTCTGTAATATAAATACGTTTCTGTAGAAAAAAAAAATACAAATGTATACACTTTATACATTTAACCTGAACAGAGGGGCACATGTTCAATTACTTGGAAAGAAATTAAAACAAAATAAAACAAAAAACAGACTCTTTAGCCCAACAGTGACACCAGAAGCTGGTAAATGATTGGACACATGTTCATGCCCAATCATTTACCAGCTGGTAAATGATTGGAGGAGGCAGCTGTCTGGCAGTTTAAAGACCCTACACACAGACTGTAAACCCACACAGGTGCTTTCACTCACTGCTTGATACACCCTGGCCCTACCTGTTATGACAGGACTGTTTCTATGTTTAACTTGAGTCTTGGTACATTGGTTTAGATAAGCTCCTCATAGATTCCCACAACTTCAGCCTGACACAAGACTTAATCAGCCATTAAATGAATACACCTGCATATTCTGTCCAGGACTTTTATGACCATTTAAATGCTTGTAATCTTTTATACGTGCCGTATGTCATGTTGTTAACTGGTTATTTACACAACACTTGAGGATTAGATATGTGCTTTTCTGTATCTTTACAGGATGTTTTGATGCGTATCTGACAATGTGAGCAAAGACGAACTCGAGGCAACTCAGACAGGGTTTAGTCTGTTAAGGCATCTTATCCACAAACTCCACAACTGCATCCTGCACTGGATCCCCAGACAGTGTACATAAAATTAAACACTATATTCTACTATGGAACTGAAGTTACAAAATGACGGTTGTCTGCCAGAAGCGACTGGTGGAGTTGATTACTGGAGCCGACTGCCTGCTCTGGTCTCATCCAACAGCTTCTTTTGATCTTACTTGTCTTCCGTCTTTCTGTGCAACACAAATTTTTCCAGGTTCTAAACAGCTTTAAGTTCTCGAACACAGAGTTGAGTTCCTAAATTATATCTATCTGGGGGTCATTCTTGTGTTTGGTTCCTGATAACCCCCATAGTCTGTGCACAGTCCTATGGCCGGGGGCTCTCAGCTGACGAGCACGCCCTCTTTAGCAGCTATGCGCTGCCGGTGGACGTGGTCCTGCTCTAGTTCTTCATGGCTGGGGTGCCAAAGCCGTGACAGGACGCGTTCCATGTTGAGGGCGTACATGGTGTGGGAGGGCATCACGCCGTGGTGAACCTGCATTAAACGAGTATAAAAGAGATGAGAAAACCATTTCAATTCTGATAGTTAAATGATGGAAAGGTAGGCTTGGGAAAAAAAAAAGAAAAAAGAATCCAGCGTTAAGAGTAAAGAAATTTAAGAGTGGGAAATTTCATGTGCTGACATGAAGAGTAAGACATGAAGATATAAACCTTTAAACTTTACATATGCATTTCTGAGGGAAACAGCGTTTTTGTGTAAACACAGCTATTCAGTAAACAAGGCAAACAGCCTAACAATTCTGCAATAAGACCTCAAACTTATAGGTTGGTTAGAAAATAAAAAAAAGCTATGAGTTTTGTCATCTCTAACTGACAGCTTGAAAATTATAAGACAAAAAACGGCAGCAACTGCACACAGTTTCGAAGCCAGAACTTAGAAAAGTTTGGCATTTTTGCTGGAAAAATGAGTTTATATCAGTCTTATTACACACTCATTTGTGGACTATTACACAACTTCACAGCATTCTAAGAATCCCACACACACATTTTCAAGGTGAAAAACTCCATCACATTTAACAGGGTCAAAGGTTGTATTATTTGACCACTTGCCTGGGAATATCACAACTTTTCCTTTGGGCTGTTCCAAGAAAACTCACTGTGAAATATGCTGATGTTGCTAGGACCAGTTGTGCACATTTTCTTACCTGTAAAGCCTCGAGGAGATCAAACATGCTGATTGGAGGGAGAGGTGCAGGAAGACTGTCAGCAGAACAAGCCAGCAAATGAACAGCTTGCTGCTCAGCCTCATCGGGTGACACCTGTGGTGGTGGGCCTGCAGGGAGGGAAGCACTCTGTGGCGGACTTCAAGGAAAAAAGTACACTATTAGTCCATACTGACAGCAAAAGAAAGCAGCTACTGATACAAACATAAAAACTAAAAAGATTTAATGAAGTTGCACTAATGAGAGGCATACACATTTTTCTGTATTAAATGCATTTTCTTATACTGAGAATTCTCACAGCCTAACAAAAGCTGGAGTCCCTACCAATCAGCAACACTGTGGTAAGCAGCAAGGCTGTTTTTCAGATAGGGTTGAGGCGTGACGTCATTGCCAAAGGCGTAGGGGAAACGGCTGTCTCGTAATCGATACGCCTTCCTCCGCATGATTACGGCAGTCAGGACATCTTTCAAGTGGTGCTGAAATAAATCAGAGCACTGAGTCAGTGCACAGTCAGACTCAAAATGGCTCCCATTCATTTCTGGGTGCAACAGGTCGCATTAGCTTTTGCATGTAAACTGACTGATAGCTTAGTGTAGTTTAATCCAAGTGATCACTGATAATGGAATCAAGACAGACCTCTCTTACTACATATATATATTCTATATACTTGTTTCATAACTCAACTTTAAAATAATTCAAACAGCTGAGTGAAAAAGACACTGTGCTGGGCAAGGACACAGACTGAGACAGTACAACTGATGTCCCTCCTGCTTTTGGCCACCACACATGGGTAAACATCTCATTAGATTTTGGTGTGACTAAGCGACAAAGCTCTGCTCAATCTCTGGAGAAAACAAAGCTGTCAGTGCTGCATAATAAATGACGCAGAACATGTTCTTTCTGATCATTTAAACCACTGCACCGATGTTTAAACAATGTCAGACTTAAAAAGCAGAAGAATCACTTGCGTCACACTCTCAGCTTTTATGAGGGTGCACTGAGGCTCAAACAGTCACTCTTCTGTTGAACTGTTAGTATATACCTCAACGGCATAGATCATGGTGCTGATGGCATCTTCTGTGACGTTATCCAAGCCCACCTCAAAGGCGGTCACCATCATGCGAGCCTCCAGTTGGCCCCGTGTGGGCAGCATTAGAGTGTGGGCGCTGAGACGCAGCTCTTCCTCCTCACTTCCCCCCTCCCTCGGGCTGAATGGCTGGGCGGCGCTCAGAGGATTCTGAGGCTGGAAACGATGCTGAAGGACACACAAGCATCCGAGCGATATTGTCAGTCCACTGTTCAAGCACACAGCTGCTATTTAGAGGTGGCTAACCTTGCAGCTGCAACACTCTGTCGTGATTTTACTTTTTAAGTGTACTGCACACATACACTTTACTTAGGATGGCCACCCAAGTGAATCTGTTGACTCATTTCAGCCTTTTTTTTTAATGCATTTTGGGTTGTTTTTTTTTTTAAATCATGCCACAGAAAATGAAATCACCCATGGCTGATTTACAGTTGGACCATTCCCCTACTCTTATTTTGAAAGCCCAGGCCCTTTTTGTGTAGTTTCCCTAGCAGCTGGTTTGCTGGTCAGGTTGCTGTTGTGGCAATCCTCAGTGTGGTTCAGCGGCATCTACCTCCACTGTACCCTTAATTATGAATTTTGACACCCCAGTATTCATCGGTCTACTTGGTCTACTACTACTGAATGACCTGTTCTATAAGCACGCCTGAAATATGAGAAACTACTCAGTTCAGAAAAAAGCTTCAAGGGTTACTCCTAGGAGGCTTTCAAGGGGTAAAGAGTTAAATGGGTCTTGTGTTAATAGTCAGACAGACTTAGACTGGTGACAGTCTTTTTTTTCTGCTGTGAACTGAATGGCCCAAGAACCAGAAACTTCAGCGGGAGCAATGGGTCATGTGGCACTATGCTGAGCCCTTTGAGAATGCAAAGCAGAACATGGATTATCATCACTAGTTGCAGACCAACACAGTAGAGATAAAGCTCATCCACAGAGAGACTCAATGGAGCAGCAGCTCAATAAAGGTTTACTGGTTACACTACCTGGCAACTAAAATATTTAGAGAGGAGAACCTTATAAGAAGTATTTTTCCAACAATTCATTAAAGGTGTGTGTGCAACCTCTGTCAAAGAATATACATTTGTGGGAACAGTTTTAGCAGTATTGTTGCCAACATGAACATATCTAGCCCGTGCGGAGATGAAAATATGAAGGAGGACTTACGTCGAATTTTTGCCTAGAGGAACATTTCTTATTCCCCTTCGGTTTGCCGGGCTTTGAAGCACAGCTACCTTGCCACTGCAATGACCCTGCACCCTCTAGAGGACAAAAAGGACACACAACAAGGTGCATGAAAGACACAAACAGAGATCCCATTTTATTTGGTGAAATAGTCTTGAATTTTAATCTCCACAGCTCCTAAGCTAGTCCTGACAAAAAGGTATGGCTTAATACATGCATAAAATGTCAGCTGTTTTAAAATATAGGTTCAGCCACAATTTCAGAGGCATTCAGTTATTATTAAAAAAAAAACTCACCTGGTGTGGAGACGATGATCTGGCACCGTGTAAGAATAGCCAGGAGAAAATCATTGTGAACATGGACTGGATGAATGAAGGAAACACAGAATAAGCCATTTTTTTATTAGTATTATTATAATTTGTACATTACACATTAGCACAGAGGAGAGCTTTTCTTTGACACTGACCATTCTCCTGTGCCAACAGCCTACGCGCCTCAATGTCAAACTCTTCCTTGCTGATCTTTTGTTTGAACCACAGCTTCAGGTTTGCCCAGTAACTGCAGGGAGGAAACAAGAAGCAAGCACCAACACACACATAACTCAGGTGCATCTACAACACAAAGTGATGCTGGACACAGACAGAAACACACGCATACATACACACAAGCACCATCTGCACGTCATTACATCTCTTTATCGCGTTATTCACGTGCTATTAACTTTTAAAATCACAAATACTCAACAGTGCTGTTCCTGTTTCTTTCTCTCGTCGTCTTTAAGTTAAGTTTCACTTCTCGCCAACTCGGGGTACACTTTTCAAAATATCGTCAAGTTGGATTTACACAAACCCGCCATAACGTTAAAGTTCATACAGCTAATAAAGCTCAAGGTAAATCTCACCTTTCTTACGCATCACCTTCACCACAGACATAAAAAAATACCAAAGAGATGCTACAGTAATATGTCAACAACGGGGAAAATCCTGCAAAATGTAGCAGAGGATAGCTAGGTGCTAATTGGTCCCAGGCGTAGTTAATTAATGTTAGTCCCCTTTTCATTTAAGGGGCACAGAAATGGGACCAAAACGCAAGACTACGAACAAAGACAAGCACACAAACAACACTTCACTTACTGTTTGACATTATCGCCAATTGCATCCGTTAAATTCTTCTTTGCAATCTCAAGCTCGCTAGCATGAGCCGCCATGACGTTCATAAACGCCTACAATTACGTCATTAATCGGCGACAGTAACATTTTCTTCCCCTAAACCTATAAACTTTATTGTAGAAAATACATTTCACAAAATTAATCTAAAAGAGAGAAAAGCACTTAGCATTTTGTAATGGCTGAAATTAGTTGAATCTAACTAGTTAAATGAAATCTATTAAAAAGTCAATAACCAATCAATAAATAAGTTAGGTTAAATAAATATGGTGACTAAATTAAATAAATATGATGACTAAGCTAAGATAAATAACAGAATCAATCACACAACAAAAAGAAGCGGAAAACACAATGTAAGTAAAACGAATAACTAAACCATGTGGTTTTGTTACAAACGGCTGCGCCGCTAGATGGCAGTGTGGTATCATTTTCATATTTGTACACAGGTTAGTGAGGTTTGCCTTCAAGGCCTTCTGCCAGACAAGCTCTCTAAAGACGTGGTTAACTTTGATGAAAGCATGTATTTTAACCCTGAGGACAAACTTCTCCCACTGGTGTCCACTTGATGCAGAAGAGCTGAATAAAAGTGCTTTTAATCTTGTAAATTTCATAAGCATAACAAAGAGGTCAAGATGCCCCCCC
>NW_024582560.1:841445-882832 GCF_018398535.1 Haplochromis burtoni | reverse complement strand
CCCCCCCCCCCAAATGTTGTCTGTCTTTTACCAAGCAGAATCTTAGCTCTTTGTGTTTAACAGTGAACAGTTTTCAGAACACAGCATTTGTGTGCTAACACGACTTTAGAGCCTGAGCTGACGTGTATAAAGAATGACTCCAGAGTCAGTTTGCAAGACCAGTGGGAAGAATGTGATCAAAGCCTTCAAAACAAATCACGTAAAGCAGTGTTGCAACCTTTTACGACAAACTTAGAGAAAGGTCACATTGTCTTGTTTTCATGCTCTAGGCTTTTTCAACATTTTACAGACTAGGTTTTGAGTTTTTATGGGTTTTTTACTTTTTGTTTTTAGCTCCCCTTAGACCAGAAGAAACACTTCTAATGATCACAGAAGTTTCCCTCCAATATGAAGCATGCCTGCCCGCACTTCCCATTATAACCACTAAAATTTCCACTCAATTCAAAAGTCACTCACACCTACAGCTACTTTGGAATGCAACGGCTATAACATCAGCCAGTACACTTCTATGAAGTGATTATTTCTTCTGCTTTCACCAAAAAAATGTAGCTTTAGAGTTACCAGTTGAGGTTAGAAACCTCAATTCTCCACAGTGCTCATCAGAAAGCATTTCCGTGGTTCCATATGTTGTCCTTTACAGATAATATTCCTCCAGAGCAGATTTAGGCCAGGAGGCCCTTTTTGTTTTTCACTCTTTTAACTTTGGCGTAAAAACAGCTGAGTCATCAAATAGATGGTCCTCCTTGCCCCTGCCCCCACATACCCAGGAGGTTCTAAAGCCTTAACCAGGCCATCTGACTCATGTCATTCATCAAAATGAGTGCAATCACTCAACATGTACAGACATACTGTAGGCTATTAGCGGGTCCTCAGTTACGTGACTAACCTGCAGTGTTCAGAGGTCATACTTCTTTACAAAGGATGTGCATTTGATCATCTTAGGCTTTCGCGGCTTTAGCAGAATAAACAAGCCTGCCATGCCAAACGCAAGAACGATGAAAACCATCTGAATTTTTCATTGCTATTAGATGCATTTAACAGACTAAATGTCAGTTAATAAGCAGCTGAAACTCAAGGAGCAAATGTTCTATGGTTCACATGTCCTTTTGTTTGTTATCTCTGGGTTGCATTTGCTGCTTAGTTTGGAGAAAAACCCCTCAGCAAGATAAAGATCATTTTCACAATCTCAGCCTCTGCTTGTTTGCTTCAAAGCTAAACACACTATCACTCTTCTGGAAATTTTAGGACAGACTGGAAACTGTAGCTGTCCACAGCAAAGTGAGCCTTCCCAGATTTCTCCAAACGATGATCCATCTTAAACAAGTGTCTGTTGAGCCCTAAATCAAAAGGGCACTTAGCAACAAACTTAGTTACGGATTTGTTTAACCGTCCCAGTTAGAGCAAAAAATTCATCATGGAGCTTATTTTCAAAGAAAACAGCTCCACATCCTGTCTGCTGATTTGCTGCTGACACTAAGTGAGCTTCTGAGAGCTAATGAGTCACTCTCACGGACATTCCCCCAACAGCAGATGTTTTATAGCAAACAGCAGCGAACTGTCAGGGATCTTCCGAGCCTGAAATCTGTAGACAGTGAACCTTCACTTAGTGACAAGGAGGGCTTTTACCTCTGAAACGTGCAGTGGTTTTCAGAGGACCACACCGTAGCAGCGTTTGCCCATCCCCAGTCTGCTGGCAAGGTATTTTGAGTTGGTGCAGACCTGAGTGTGGTCCTTTCACTGGAGCCAAGGATGTCACCTTCACAGTTCCAGCATGAGGCTTTGCAGGGGTTTGGTTTTTGTGGGTTAATCAGGCATTTCCATGTCCCTGTGAGGCTGTTTAAAATTGTGAGGGTTCAGTGTGTCACCGGCACAAGTTATTGGAAGGCTACACTTGGATCAACCCACACTGGCTGATTTGTGGGGTCTGTTCTCACTGAGGGTTTAGAGGCACATTTGTAACAGGAAGGTGGTCCGTTATAATCAGCGTCCTTTTCCTTGGTCAAGCTGGGAAAATTTGTATTGAAATTAATCCAGTAAAGCTTCTCAGGGGGTAGCAGTGGAGGACAGGGATGGACAGGGCGTCTAGATTTTGCATTAAAGCACAAAAAAGTGTTTTAGAGAACAACCATGCTCTAGAAAGGTATCTAAACCTGCTTTCGAACTTGTCAGCAAGCAGTAGGCCTATACTTTGTTAAAAATGCTTTGTATATGTCAGTAGGTCACATTTCTGCATGTTTTATTTTATTTATGCGGAACACCTTTTAAGAAAATTAAAGGAATAGATTGGATTTCTACATAGAAACAAATCTTGTTTCTCATTCATGATTAGTAAGATCATTGTGCAATCTGCCAATTTTGTCTACGCTTGATTATGGTGATGTTGCTTCTCTATTCAAGTTGAAGCCTCTTGATTCTGTGTACTACCGTAAATTACGATTCATTACAGGTGATTGTTTTCTTGGTCACCATCGTATCTTATATGAGAGAACAAAATGTGATAATGTACAGTAAATCGAAGACAGCAGCATTGTATGATATTTATTTACAAGGCTCTTTGCTGCAAAGATTGCCTGCTTATCTCCTTGACTGAATTTAAACGGAGCTCTTACAATGTCAGGCCGTGGGACATTTTAAACATTAGCTGTACCTGTTGTTCACACTGAAATAGGAAAAACTGGATTGAAATATTTCTCCACCTACAAACGGAACAAACTACCAAAATGTTATGAAGCTACTCTTGTGCATTTTTTAAAATTGTGTACATGTACCTGTTTGTCTAACTTTTTGTATGTGTTTTATTTTGTTCACAGGTCTGTCTTGAAAAATAGATCTCAATCTCAATGAAGCTAAATGTTTAAATGAAGGATTTAATAAGCATTTATATATTTTCAGACCTGTGACAGATTAAAGCCCTTGGCCTCTAATTTTCACGTTTATTTGCTTTTTTGCTAGCTCTTAGCTTACTTGAGCACAGAAACGGTTATACAGAAGACAAATTCTCTTAAAATCAGAAGAATCCTCAAACAATAAAACTAAAATCAGCTTTAATAGCTTTGCACTTTTTTTCTCATCTTTTCAGCGGCGTGGAATCAGTGTTATGGGGGTAGTTTCCAGAACTACTCAACTTCTCATTTTAGAAGTAAAAAAAAGGGGGTATATCACATTAATCTGTAAGCTTTGGATCCACTTGCTTTGCTTTTATAACTCTTGATCCTGACTGGAAGTGTTTTCCAGTTTTATGGCAAAGTAAGCTAAACGCCAGGTGGCCGAAGTTTCAGATTTATTAGAGACACATGAGAGTTGTACCGTTAATCTCAATTTTACTGTTTGCAAGATATTCTGATGTAATTAAATTCAGTCTTCTAAACTAACATCGACATGCATGCAGGCAAACTCTCAGGAAACAGAGGTTTTGACGGTTATAATGAGACAGATTTATAGACATAAAGGCATTAAGAGCACTCTTTTGGACTGTCAAAGGGAGAACACAATGGTTGAAAAAGAAAGAAAAAGGATTCATGTGTTCCATGTGATCAAAGTTGTGCGCCTGGCGTTGATGACTTTGCTTGAAACCAGTCATCCACGGACACCACTTGAAGAGTGTGATGGTCTGGCTCATCAACACAAAGCCGACAGGGCCAGAAAGATTTAAGACAACTCTTATTAGTGTCAAATTCAAAGTGTTGCAAACTGGTCCAGGAATTCGCTGGAACTTTTGGATTTTGCATATCCTTCTTCTATTAAGTGTCATAGCACTCGTTTGAATCAGCCGTGGAAAACAACTTTTAACCAGCAAGACAGAACAGGACTAATAATTAATAAGTCAAGTAAACCTATTGAGTTGGTGAACAGATAAATCAGCTTATGAAAAGAGCTCTTTTGAAACCACTTGAACAAGAATGTCCCCTGAAGTGAACCCTAAATGTTCCCATTTAGTGACTGTTGGTTGTGTAATATTGTTCTGCCAAGCATCGTGACTCATCGGCTTTTATTGCTGTTTAATTTTAAGATTGTAATGCCATTTTTTTTTTATTAGCGGCTGCTTTTTTACATGTCCATAAACATGTTTCCATGTCCAGCTGGGTTTGACCCGTGTTCCTGGTTCATATTTCATGCTTTATAAAAGTTTTTAAAGACATGGGTGTGAAGGCCATTGTGGTGGGTGAGCACAACATGTGAACCTATTTTCAGATCCGAGACTACAGGCTGCTTGGCTTTAATGTGTTGTTGTGGATACAACAACTGGCTATTTCTTCAAATGCATCCCCATCATTTTACATCCCTGCAACCCCCTCCTCAGGGATGGTTTTCCTTAAAAGGATGCTGCTCTCCATCTTTACCAGTGATTACAGGGTGCAGGGACTGGTGTCTTTGTTGAGGAGAGATTTTTTTAAATTACAAAAACATACAGTTCAAGCACTTTTGTGTGGAAAGAATGTACATTTCTCTGTGTTTGAAAAAAAAAATGGTCGTGCGGGTAGGGGGCTGGTTGGGTGGCTGGAAAAAATAACTTGGAAATTTGGACCCATTCCATCCCAGTTCATCTCCTCCTCCCCTTCCTTCCCTCTATTTCTCTCTCCATCTCCGTCTGGCTTTCAGAAATGTGTTTCTCGTTGTCTGTCCCCATGCCTATAACTTTCAACACGCTCGGCTGGCATATTCTTCATGCTCGAAAACCACTCAAAACAAAACGGAAATCCATCTTTTTTATTCCCCCTCCCAACAATGATTGTATTTCACAGAGTCATACTCAAGTTTAATCAACAGCCAAATGAGAAAAACATATAAAACAAATTTCCATACGTGTAAGCACACTTGGAGAATGATTGTCACGTACAGTGCAGGAAATTAGTCCTATTTTCTTCAGGATCATTTACTATTTCCCTCAGGACACCTGGCCCCTTTCACTGTAATGATAACTTAATTATACACATAAATTATCCTTTCTGGTCTTCTGCACTCAAAGTACTTTAACATGCAGTATACAGGTCATTTTAAGTGTAGGGATTAAAAATAAAATCGCCACTCTTTCCATGTAATCAAATGTATAAACTCCAACTCATTAATGTGTTGCTCTTTCACATCTGGAAGTGAATACAGAGCCCAGATAAATCTATAACGTAGTAACAAAATATCTTTTCCAGCTACCAGCAACTATAGGAAGTTAAATGCCGTATACGTGTGTTTCCTCCAGACGTTTATGTTGGCGAGGTAGGACGAGCTGCATTAAGAGCCTGCGATGCTAACCGTGGGAATGAAATCACAGCCGCTGAAGTTCCTTTATGATGTGGCTTCTCTGCCCCATGAAGTTATATACTAATAAGACAACATTGTGGTTTCTTAATCAGAGAGACAGCTACCATTAATTTAGTGAAAAACGTAGGCATACACTCTTAATTCACCTTCTCGGTCATACACATTAGGTGGTTAAAGGAGCAGTATGGCTTCCTATGAGCAGTCATATAGGAATATGGTAAATCCGTCTATGTTTGAGTCAACTATGATATCAAAAGGAGAACAAGCAGAATCTGTGTCTTTTATAGCAGAGAGTTCAGGTCACTGTCTGACGATTGGTAAACTCCATCTTCAAGCTGGGCTCAATGTAGATGGAGTCAAGTTTGCCCTGGCCTACATAGCTGCCCCTTGACCAGCCTGGCTTATGCATTCTTCTCAATCTATGGGCCTGATCATCATGCGGACAGACTTCATTGAGTAGAAACCTCCGCCATAGTCGGCCCAGAAGATACCATCTTGGTATTTGCTACGGTAGACACCTCCGTTGTACCAGACACCGTTGAGATTGGTTTGGCCACATCCGTTGTACCACCAACCTCCTTTATGGAAATGGGCACAATTACCTGCGAATGGAAAACAGAAGAATTGGTTATCATATTGGTTATTCTTCTCAGTGAGGTAATTGGCACTGCCCTAGAAAACATTACTATAATTTTAAAAAAACTATAAGTTTTTTTCCCTTTTTGTTCTGTTTTTGTCCTTTTGTTATCTTGAGATTAGCATTCTGTGTTGTGTATACACATTTAACATAACATTGTATTGTATTTTGTTATCTTTTACGTCTGCCAATAATGATGGACAGAAAAAGTATTTCTAGCGATGGAACCCAGACTTTATTTTTTCTATCAAGTGAGAAAAATTGACTGTGATAGTAAAGCTTTTCTGAAAGCGACAAATGGAGGACACCACGTGCTCATACAGCAGCCATGCCTTAAATCATACATTGCTTTCTAGTCTATTTTACAGTAATTATAACCATATTTATGAAATGAGCATCTTGCTGTGATATATTTTGAAACAAAGTATTGAGACTATAAATTAAATTAGGTGAAAATGTTTACTGAGGTAACTTTGTAAACTTGTAATCAGCTGCACTGCACCCAATTAGAAAGACTGCAAGTGTAAAGTACAGTTTGTTAGACCCATCCCATCTTTTACATATACCACTGATATGAACAAACTTGGCCTCGTGTCACAGTGTGTTCCCTTTTGAATCTGTTAGTCGATTCTGATATGTTTTGACCAATCAAGAAGGACCACTTAGACTGCAGATTCCAATAATTTAATGGTCTCAATTATTCAAAGAGAAAATGTATATTTCAACACTTCAGAGAAGACTATGTGTGACAATCTCACAGTATTGTTTACCTGAGAAAGCATCTTTGTCTCGATCCAGAGTAGTGAACTGTTTGCCGTTGTGGCTGCTCAGAGAATCCCCAGCATTGCCCTGGTAGGTGCCCAGCCTCAGGCGGTAGCCTTCGCTCTCTGGCTCCAAGTGGAAGCTGCTGTACTGAGCGTAAACCTTCTTGCCCATCCAGTCCTCCAGCTCCACTAGCAGCTTGTAGTCCCCCTGCCTTCCGAGGCCGTAGATGCCTTCTAGGCCGAGCCAGTACTCTCCGTCTATGTTGCCAAAGCCGCTCTGAGTCAAAGGAAGATTAAAAGGAAAGTTACAAAAAAGATCACAGAAAACAATGTACACTGTTTGTTCTGCGGTTACCCGTGGAGTTTAGAAACATGAGGATTATTTAGGAAAATAAAAAGGAGTTGTGGGCGATGATGAGTGACTGTCAGGGGAACAAATGAGAAAGGTCTTTCTCATGACATGATTCTGCAGAAAAGTGAAAATTAAAAAGGAAAAAAAAATACATTGAGATATACGGATACCATCCTGCATTTGAAATTCCTGAGGAAGACATGCTGTAGAGTTTATGCTGGAAAAGCCATCTGTCTTCAAAATTCTCCTTCATTGCTCCTACCCCACAGCAACGATCTCTTGGATCATTGCTAATAGTGAAACTGGCCTGGCCACTTGTGTTGAAAAACCACCAGCCATCTATGTCTGGCTACATGCCGCCAGAACACTTCACTTGGTAAAAGAGGTTGAGGTTTGTGATTGCGGATTAGTTCGGGGAGCCAGCAAATGATGAATGATGTAGGCTTTGAGTTTGAGGCCTCCTCTGTGGTGTGTGTATGTGTGTGTGGCTTTGTGGGAGAGTACAGAGGTAAATCAGTGTTGGAAATTGCAATTTAGACTCCAGCCTTGACCTGGTTGAATGGAACTCCGGATTGCAGAGGCTGCCAACAATGATGTACTCAATCTCAGTCTCACTGTGCTTTTGATGTGGTGTAGTACTAACCATCCACCCAGGAAGGTGCTGTAGTAGAAGCAGTTTGGAAAGAATTTGGCTCCAGCTGAGCTGTGGAACATACCTTCCTAGTGGGACAACTAATGTTTCATAATGGGAAAATAAAAAAGGATCTCCAACAAATGGTGCTGCTGACATATCTTACAGTAAGTGAATACATGAAGATTCAGGCTCAGGGAATTGTTTCAAACACCCCAGTGGTTCCTCTAGATGGAACGTATAACAGCACATTGTTATCTCTGGATAGGCCAAGTATTTATTTGACAGCACTTTTAAAAGAAGAAAAGAGGGGGAAAGAGATGGGGCAGAGGAAGTGCAATTGTCATCACCTTGTAGTTTTCCCAGTTCCTGAAGAAGTTAACTGAACCATCCCTTCTGCTCTGGATGACAGTCCAGCCGCCGTTGTCTATGTCCTGTTCACACCAGGCCTGCACTGGCCTCTCAGCTTCATCTGGTCTGATTAGGTACATGCCACTAGTGCTGTAGCCAGCCTCCTGTGCTGCAAGACAGTCTCTGAATGGGCCTGAGGGAAAAGAGAATAAGAGAAGATACAGTTGATAAATGTAAGAGAGAACTAAAAAATCTAGCTCTATCAAGAAAGTAAAGAGCTGGACAAACATTCTACATTTTTGTAGGAAAAAATAATCAGATTTACTAAAAATACATTTGTATATGCTTAGAAAAATCAAAGACCTGAGACAAAAATCTGAAGGTGAGGTTTGTTAGGCTTTTTGAATTGTTAAGGAAACGGATGCTAGGCTAGTTAGCTTTTACCAGTACTGTTTACTATTAGATTCAGCCAGTAACTTATTTATGCTACATAAGAAACTGAATTGGACTTTAGAGCATTCGGTTCTTTTTTTCAATGCACAAAATTAGTAATAAACAAAACAAAACAAAACCCAAAAGAAATCAAATATGCTTCAGCTTAGATTAACAAACTATCCTCAAGTTAGCCTAACCTAGCTAAGATGTAGTTAGCGTGGACTACTTTTTGTATAGACCAAAAGTAGCACTCCCTTAATCCACGCTATCAGTAAAAACTGTTCCGTTGAGTTTATGAATACTGAATACAACATGATGCTCATTTTGTAAGTATGGCCCTGTTTGATATTGACAAGATTGCAAAATGTAAATGCTCAGCTTGAGGCTTTAAAAAGACTTCACAAATCACTGGGTAACATTGCAGGCTTCTTTCTTTTTTTTATCCTGTTTTGTAGGTAAGTGGTTTCAAATGTTACATTTTCACAAAGCACACTTCTCTAGAGAACAAAAGGTCAATTTTGACCAAACCTATCATCCGACCGCAATTGGGTTTCATAGGGCAGATTAAATTAGAGCACTGAGACAACGAGTTTACATTACAAGGAACGAAATGTCTGACAGAAAATGAAATATGCGGGAAAAAACAGTAAACACGGGGAAAAAAAGTCACACAAGCACACAGAGTAATATAAAACACATGTATTGTAGGTCTGCAAAGTTAAATACAGAGCAGTAGAAGAAAATTGGCCTATTAAGTCACTTTAATAAGAAATAACTTTCCCTCATTTGAAGTAATAAAAAAGTAGATATCTTATTAACCTTTCTTTAATAATGGCTGCCCTTTCTCAAGCTAATTTAACATTGTAAATTTTTTCATTGTTGGCAGGTGTAGAAGTGAGTTTACAGAAAGGATGAGGAAGTCGCTCACATTATGATAATAAGGTAAAGGTATAGTCCATTCACTTATATAACAGAATTACCTCTACTTTGCGGTTTGGACGGCGCCTGTAATGCCAGCCTGAGTTTTGTCTGCACTTCACATGCAGTTGCAGTTTTATGAAGGATCTTTTGCACACAGCTGCACTGAAGTTCAACACACTCTATTATTCTTGGGTGAAGGTAATTGAACTATCTGAGGGAGATCTGTTGATGAGCAAAATCTCACTGCTTAGGACTTTCTTTGTTCTACTTTAGGTTGCATGCCTCTATTGAGACATTAGCGCATTTTTATTTCCATCCTGCTTTGTGTTCCTTCTGTTGAGGTGCGAGCTGAATTTACAAAATCTTTAACCTTTAGAAGTTGGGACACTGGCCCACCTGCAGCTGTGTTCAAAATTTTGGATTATTATTTTGTTGTGGTTGGCCTGTGAAGGCTGCTCTACATTTTACCATGACTGTGTTGGATATTTGGGACTGAAGCAGGGATTAAATGAATGGATTTGTGGATGGATGAGTAACTCTCTAACCTTCTGCGCTGAAGTTTCTCTGTGGAGGTTTCTGGGCTTCCAGGGTACCGCTTGTGGGTGACGGACCGGAACGAGAGCCTCGTTCCCGTGCAAACCTCTGGATTTCGTTGGTGAAACGTGGCACATTGACTGGAATGTTCTCAGGCACCACCTGCACCAGTGGAGGTCCAAGAGGTGGATGCTCATGCCTACGACTATACACCTGCATACAGCGCTCTTCCAGTGCTCCTATAACCACTGACTGGTTATTCACTATTGCTGACAGCGCTGCATATTTGGCCTCCAGTTCCCTGTAACGGGATGCCAGGCGCAGCGACTCGGTGGTGGCGTTGAGGATGCGTGTCTCCAGCTGAGCCAGCTCCAGCGAGTTGTCCCTCTTCCGGATGATCTCATGAAGCAGCTGCATGTAGAGCTGGGTCACTCGGGAGTTCATGTTTCTGCTCTCTTTCCTCAACAGCTTCATCTCATTCACCAAGTTGCCATCGACGTCCACCACCAGCTTCAAAGTTTCCATCTCCCGACGCTGCTTAGACAGCAGGTCGCGCACCGAGGCCACATCCAGGCGTGTCACTCGATCCTTGTCGGTTGAATAACCACGGGTGGCACAGATGGGGCCTGTGATCTTCTGCTCAGGGACCAGGAAGGTGTAAGAGCATTTTTTGTTTTCTCCATTGGCCTCTGGGGCCCTTCTTATCCGGGAGAGGATGGGGTTCTTGGTAAAGGCTTGACTGTTGCTCCAGAGGGACAGACCAAGCAGAATAAATACGGTCCACATTCCAGGTCCCATGGTGTTTCCTCTATGCGTTATCAAAAAAACGTACAGATCTATGAAAAGGAAAAAGAAACGCATTGCATACATAAGGAATTAGGTTGGTGTTATTCTAGAGTTTTCCATGAAAACACCATATTTGACCTGCAGCTCCTTGCAAATTCCCTGCCACAGATCTGGACATCAGTGGGTACCTGCTTCTAAAAGGACTTTGGTAGCATCAAAATAAACTGACTCCACTAGAGTTGGTTCAGATATTTATCTTCATCACTCATCTCTTTCCATTTGATCATCTGTCTAACAGGCAGACTACAAGAAAACTAAGGTTTTGCAAAGGCTCTCTTTTTTCCTTTGAATCTGTTTAATCCAGTGTGGCTGCAAAACTTAGTCAAAAAGCACCAATAACTAAATAGATTTTACAAAAGTGAAAATTGAGATACACCTGTTTTCACGTACTAAGCTGTTTGTTCATCAGCAGGAATCTGTGTATTTAAAATCTCCTATTCTAAATACATTCCCCTCGTGGGTTCTCTTTCTTACCACATTTGTATCAGGTGTCTGGGCGGGTGTGAACAAGTGCTGAGATCTGTTTTTAATATTTCAGTAGACCTCATGGCTCAGACCTTCTGCAAATCTCCCCTATAGTCTTTCACCATACTGGCACCAGCTTATGTGGATAAAACAGAGGAATCTGACAAAAGATTTAACTCCAAGTGAAAAAATTAAATTAAATTAAAATATACTTGAGAGAAAACTGTGTTACTGTGGTCATGGAGGATGCTGAATGTGCTATCTTATAGGGAAGCATCCAGTGGCAGTCTGTGTTTCATGAGGTGCAGACATTTTTAGTCCGGTAATGAGCAAAGAAAGCAGCAGGTGGTAGTCATTGGGCTTCTCTGACTCACTTTAACTTCTGCCTGGCTGCTAGAAAGCAGATACATTTGAGTTTTGGTGACAAATAAAATAAATTGGCGTGTTTGATGAAGAGCAGAGTTTAAAAAAAAAGGGGGGGGGGGTTCCTGGGTTATGAGTAATGTTTTCTGGAGTCTATTTTTGGGAAGAAAGCTGGTGTTTTGATCTTATTGGTTTTGACAGCGCAACGAAAAGAAGCAGGGGTGGGCGCATGCTAAGTGAAAGATCCCTCCTTCTCATATTCAGTAACATGGCTTGGCTCTGGAAGTGGAGCAATAACGGCGAGTCAGCGTCAGGCTGACTTTGGCAGTCAAGCCAAATCCAACCAGAAGGCAGTCTGGTGGATGAGTTGAAGCTGAACCTTCAGCTGACACTTCTGACAGGCGCATGATATGAACTGCATCACGCTGATGCTCTGAAACACATCTGCTGAGGATTTTTGCAGATGCCCACGAAGGCAGAAATTAATGATCGCGAGGCAGAGACAGCAGGGGCATTGAATCATTTCTGTGGCCTTAACTTGATGTTTAGTTGCATTGAAGAGCCCTGACCACAGTAAACGGGACCGATCCCAGAGCATTACCTAAGCTCAGAATGCTCCCGTAGCAGAATAGTACCCTTTTATCATCCTTGCAGGGAAAAAAACATGCTCGCCTCAAGGGAAAGTTTTTTGTGTTCTCATGAAGCACAAAGACTCATTGATAGAAGTAAAGCTTTGGCTTGTTTTAGCTTTTACATATGGAACTAGCTTCTGTTTATTTGGCATAGATCACAAACCATATGATAGGAAAGGAAAAGGCGCTTTAATGAAAGTGGCCCATGTGTCGGGCTTCAAAAACACCTTGGCACAGGCAGTCAGTTATTATTACTCAGAGAGTGCATTTTTCCTGTCTTTCTGTAGTCACCGGTCATCCCTCCCTTCAAAAGCTAAGGCTCAGCAATTGGCCCATCTGTATGTCTCCAACGCCACAATATGAATCTCACAGGCTCTGGTCTGACAGGAGTGACAGTGTTTACATAGAGGCTCCTCAGCCGCAGCTGTGAATCTCATCTGCAGTTATTACCACCAGGTTTCTCTCTGTCGTTCACACCCTGCTGGTCTTCATCAACTCGGCCACAGCATTCATTTTTCCCTCCCTCTTTTTTTCACTTATTAAAAGGGTATTTTCACCTCTACGTTGCTTGGTCAGAGCCAGACCTGACCAGATCCAGCCACCTCATCTATATTAATATAGTCCTTTGCAACCAGACAGGTCAAACTTTGCGGTGGCTGGTTTTCCCCAGTGGAGAAGGGAACTAGGAGGACTCTGCCAAATGGCCCACTAACTCTAAGTGGCACCACTGTGTGCTGGTAAGCTCCTCGATTAAAGGATTTTCTTTTATATATCTGCGAACACAGCGTACGAGTCCCTACGGTCCCATCAAACTGGTTATACCAACATACAGAATATATTATTGCAAATCACATATCCCTCCTTTTTATCCCACTCAAACTTTGTTGTGGCTTTTGCTCGGAGCCAGCAGATTTCTTTCAGGATTAGACCACAAGTTATTCCGACGGTGCCACTGATTAAGTCTGTCTGCTAAAGAGACAACATTAAACATGAACATTAAACATGGTGAATGGGGCCAAGTGGTTCACATCAGACATATTTCCTTTAGGTAATTAACAGTCCTTCCACAGATCCTTCTAAAGCCATCAGAAGAAGGTTTATACTCAGTACATTGCATTTAGATCTGTGCTTTGAATTCATCAAAGATCTACAGATTCAATAATGCGCATATAGTTCAAAAATATACATACTGTCACATCAGTTTCTGAAACTTCACATGCCACTCTGAGCTCTTAAAACAGGCAAAAGTCTAACCTGTGTCAGTGAGATCAATCAGTGGTCCAAGAGCTGCAGGTAGAACCCAGCTCGGTGTCTCACGCGTGCCTCCTCTGCTGGTTCTCCATTCCCATCTCCTCACTCCCAGTCTCACTCTGACTTTGTTCTCATTGAGATTAACGGCCTGCACACTATGCTATGGCACCAGCAGAAACTGTCAACTGGAAGAGGACACTGGAGGGTGGTCCATATACAGAACGAGAGGGGCTGATGGTGTGATTTTTTTTTCCTCCTGTAGTCTGAGTAGAGGCTTTGGCCCTGCCTTCCTCCTCTGATGTCAGTTTGGGTAAAAGACTCCTCCTAATATAAAGTTTCACCACAAAGTGATGAATGCACTTGGCTGTGAGTCAGTTACTGGTGAAGGCACATGCAAAAAACAATCTTTCTGCCATCTTTTAAATCCTAACAAGATCTGGTTTGCAGGGTTAGTCAGTCTCCTACACACGCAACATGCCAGTCAGGCTTGAAAGCTGATGGACTTTTTCCTTTTCTCCCTCTCACTCACATATTCATCTGTCAGTTTCATTCACCTAACTACTTCTCACAGTCTGCTTACTCCACGCAAATCTGTTTCCTATCAACTCGAATCTAATGACTGAGTGATTCTGGCGATCCAGTAGCTCTAGCATAATAATACGAGGTCTGTTTTTTGGAAGCGAGTGCTTCTCTCATGTTTACTCCCTATATGGGATGTGTGTTCCTCCAGAGGCAATCCAAGAGCTATTGGCAGCTGTGCTTATTTGGTATGAGGATAATATGCACAGGGCTTTTCAAACAAAAAAGAACGCCCCTCAGCTAAATGTTTTGGACCGGAGAGGAAGCACAGGCTTTGAAGCATGGGGATTCTCTGTGTGGGGAGGCATACTTCAGCATGTGGGAGGACAGTATTGTTTCTGAGTAATCAAGACAGGATTCATATTGTAGAAATGTGTCTGTGTAGAAGTGTGTGGGTGCTCATGTGTGACGCACACATGTGTGAGGGCATATGTTTGTTTGTGCGTGATCGACATAGTGAGTCTCACTGCAGTGGGTGAAACTGAAAAATTACAGCAAACAGGAATGAAAAATCTTTCTTTTTAAAAATGTTTTAGAAATCTGAAAATCTGAAAAGGAAAAAGCTTTTTTGATAAATTAATGTAAATCTTTAATTTGTAAATAAATTGTTTTAGCCTTGGTAATACCAGATTTCTGAGCAAGTAAAATCATATCAATGAATAAAACTAACAAATTCTAAATTTGTTCATTATTTTTGAAATAATTTTGCAGTAAGTCTGAAGACGTCAAAGTGACTTTACTACTTTTCAAAATAAAAAGAATTATTCAAATATATTATGAAAACAGACATTACTCTTTGAGCAAAATGCTCCTCATAATTTTCCCGTTTCTCTGAGTTAACATGATGTTTTACTTCAGACTCCACAGTGGTTACCAAACTTTTTCGAACACGTGCCATTTCAGAAGCTGAAAAAATGTCCTGCAGAATCAATAAGACCCATATTCCATTATTATTATCAACCTTTAACAATAAAACATGGCAAGCATAATAACATCTGCAAACTCTTTTAAACTCTAAACAAATCACCTGGTCTTCCATGCTCCACCTGAAGTGGCTCACTGCTCAAATTTCTGAAAACCAAGTATATGTAAAGTGTATATTCTGGAGGCACATAATGGAGTTTGATCCTTTGTATCTGTGGATAATTTCTGTGAAAGTTCACTTTGAACTTTGAGACTTAAGCTGTCACTGTGGTAAAAAAAATAAAATCCACCCCTCTCTGTGAGCCCCTCCTTGTGGCCGAACTACTCTACTACCACCCAGTTTCACCTTCGCAAATACCATAATTGTACTAGTTTATTCTGAATGAAGATATGAAGATGCATGAAAGCAGATAAATTTTTTTAAAAAGTGCAAAAACACAATAACAAAAATCCCAGCTAAACTAAAATAATATATTTCTTAATGTGGAGTAAAAGAACTGACAGACTCCACAAAAACATCCATATTTTTTTTAATCAGAATTAGTAACTGGTTTATGTGTTTGTGTGTAAGCATATGCTTTGTGGCTATGTGAATGTGGGAGGCTGTATTCAGTCCAAAAAGTAATAGATAGTTATTTTATATTATTTACATGTTCATATTCCTATTCAGCAAGAAAAATGAGAGGCACTTTGGGTTGCCCCAACACCTAAAGAAGGTAAGGGGGAAATACTGGTCTAGTGGAAAGTTGGAGAATACATATGCGATGAAATCAAAGGGAGAGGGAAAAATATATATTTTTTATTTTATTTTTTAAGACCCAGTCCACATTAATCGTAACACTTAATGTCACCATCTAAGTCTCACTATTTAGAATCTATGCAATACCTCCAAAGACACTTCTCTAAGCTTGTAATTGATACGGCGTTTAATCCCCTGCAATCACAGACACTGCGCCAAGCCCTCGGTGACGTCATGCGGCTTGACCAATCACAAGCTGGACATTGACAGTTCACACTTGTGGTTTGACGTCTGGCGAAAAACTGTAGCGACTTTAATCTAAACAGAGGAGCGTTTGCTTAGCTGTCATTCGTTTAAAGGGAAGGAAATGAATAAATAATCAGAGTAACATGGTTTAAAAAGCAGGTGAACGAAGTGTTGCTGTTACTTTTTTCATTTTTCCTACGGACTTCTCACTTTCAAGCATGGTGAGTTTGACCCCATTCCCTTCCATGTAATGTCGCCAGGGTTTTATTTTCGTGCACATCGACTCTGTGACAAGCACTCGGCTGTTGTGTAGAGCAGTAGAAGCAACAGTTGTTATTGTCCACTTTGCCCTCCAGAAAGCGGTGGGGTCGAGGCGATTTAAACAGGCTTTGCTCGTGAGCGGAGACTCATCTGTGGCGGATAAAATTAGACTAAGGTTAGAGATCCGTGTCTCTGTAGATCCGCTGAGGCCTGAGGAAGACCACACAGACAACTGGAGGGTCTATGTAGGCTTAAATGCAATTAGAATAAACTGAAACCTCTTAATATGACATTTACATCACAGAATTATGACATATAATAAAACTTGCACTGTTGTATTTTGGCCAGATCACATGGAATATTATGTAAAGTTTTCCCTCTAATTTGAGTCGAGTGAGCATATGAGCATATACTTCTTCTGTAGTGTGTGTGTGATTATTGTGATACATGGTGATGTTCTTGCAGGATGCGGAGGGCCCCCCGACGCTTTGTGACCTCTGCTTAGCTCAGGTGTGCCAGAGCTTGAGCTCTCTGTGCAGCATGCGAGCAGACGGCTCCATGAGCCTCATCTGGGCCCCGGTCTTCCCGCAGGAGACTGCTGACCAGCTTCTGAATCACATGGCAGCTAAAGGTAGGTCAGAAAATAAAACAGCTCTGCAAACATCAATTTTCTACCGCTACTGAGTGGTCGCAGTTGTTTGGCAAACTGAAGGAAAGAAAAATTATTCCAAAGCATTGAAGGTGAAATGATTTATTAGTTCGCAGTAAACAGAGGTTTCAGTTTGTCATATTGCAAGAGTAGGAAAGGTATATTCCACAAACATAAATATGGCTTAACCGATGCTTCTTTTTCCTACAATATCCCTATGTTTGTTTCTTCCCATAAGAGATACTGAATGACACAACTGTTGGGATTTTCCGAAGCTGCAAAGAACTCCGTCTGCGCCGAGCCTCCATTCAGAGCTGCCCACTGTCTGCAGAAGCTTTCCGCCTGGCTCTTTGCCCTCACCGGCTCCTGGAACTAGATGCCTCCTGGGTCTCTGGTGGTCTTACTGGGGCTGACATTGTCTCAGGCTTGGCCTCCAACCCAGAATGCAGATCCAGCCTGCAGAGGTTGTCCCTCAACGGTTTACATCTGGACTGGGAGTCTTTAGAGGCAAATGGTGGGATCCATGTTGGCTTCAGCTCCTTGCAGGGCCTTAGAATGCTAAAGCTTGCCAACACAGACCTAAATGATGCTGCCCTTGAGGATATCTGCAATCTCCCTCACCTGGAGACGCTGGATATTTCTTGCAGTGCTATCTCTAAGCTCACTGCACTTCTTGAGTGCAAAAACACCCTGAGATCCCTTATTGCCCACAGGCAGCGGCACCTGGATATGTCCCCTGCCCAGCTGCTCTTTGTCTTTAGCCAGCTTCATGCTCTCAAGCATCTGGACTTTTCAGAGGACCACTTCTCTGTAGATGACAGCGATGGAAGAGGTGGAGATGAGACAGTGCGGCAGCTTCTGGAGGGGACTCCCCAGGTCCTCCCATCACTAGTTTCTTTAGATATCTCTGGTCGGAAGAGAATCAGTGAAGCTGCAATCAGAAGCTTTGTGGAATCCAGAAGTGGACTGGTCTTTTTGGGCCTGCTAGCCACTGGGGTTAGCTCCTGTGACTTCTTTTCTACACAGAAAAGCCTAAAAGTAAGAATCTTTTACTACCCAGGGAAAGCAATGGTAGAAATACAAGCCTGATTACTGCACAAGCTTCTCATTTATTTTTGACTTGAGGCTCTGTTTGTACTCTTTCTGAATTTTCCCACTGCATTTCCTCTCTCTGTAATGCTGCTGAATGTGTGTCCAGGTAACAGGAGAGGCTGATGAGAACCAGGTGTGTGAGGCACTCAGAAGGTACAGAGACCGCGAGTGTTTCATACGAGAGGCCCTTGTCCATCTCTACAGTCTAACCACTGACACTGACAAACCACAGCCAGACGTGCTGAAGGTGTTGTGGTCTGCATTGCTTCCCGACATGTCTTTAGTAAACCTGTGGAATGACTTGTTTGATTGGGTGGTAACAGAAAACCAGTTGGCTATTTTGTTCAGTTTAGGAGAAGCAAAAACTTACCATAAGTAAGATTTTACTGTAGTATCTCCCTTTGTTCTCCATTGTATGAGATCTTTTCCCTTGTTCATTAATTTCTTTTTTAAAAACAGTACTGTCACTGAAACTAGCATTTCCTTTTTTTAACTAAGACCTTGCCAAGAGAAACAGCATATGCAGAGACCAATGCAAACATTCACACCATATCTCAAAGTACTAAAACATGATTTATTGAAATAAAGAAAAAAGTAATATAAATAATCTTTTTTTTTCTCAAAAATCTTTGGTTCTTTGGTATTTTAAACCACTTTCCTAATTTACAGCTTTAATGTCCTGTGAATTGTGGATATTGAAGAGAAGAGGTGGTGAGGCAGTTTAAATTACAGCTTTGATGTTAAATAGTACAGTCCAACTGTATAGATGAATTGGTTGAATAGAGCTGAGAATTGAACAAAAGAACATGCGGATTGGATATTGCTTTCATTACTTTTTCGAAAACACATGCTTGTGTAATAATGATCTGCAAAATGATTCCCAAATGAGATACAGTACCACAGAGAGTACTTCTGCAAGATCCTTAAGTATAGCAAGATTAGCACAACTGCTAACACTGACCTAAAAAAAACAAAACAAAAAAAATTGAATCAAAGAATTGGGTACAAAATTATATCATTAATATAAAAATTAGCTAAATGTATGTAAGCTATTTAAATTTTTTTGCTAAACCAAAGCGATAAAGAGTTGGAATGTAGGAGCTAGCTAAAAGTTTTAGTAAATATCTGTATAATAGTTTGGTGAAGTGTTACGGTTAAACTATAGGCTAATGTGGTTGAGTAAAATAAATTAGCTACATGAAATTCTTAATGCAAAGTTATGAAGTATTTAAATATGGCTAGCAGTTATATTCGTAGCATAGTGTGTAGCTAGCTATGATTAGCTGCTCATGTTAGCTAGTCTTATTAGCTATTTATTTATAATTTTAGAGCTAGCTAAAGTTATGAATAAAAATTAATAAATAGTTTTGAAAAAAGTAACAGGTAAACTGTAGTTAAGATTATGAATTGAAAGTTTAAATTGCAATGTGAAAGTATGGATTAAAGTAACGTAAAGTTATTGGTCACTAAGTGTCAAGTGAAATGAATAGTTGTTACAATGAGTCGAACTCAGAGTAGTAGTGAATGGTTGACATTGTGAACTTATAGTGATGATGGTTAAAACAATTAGCTGATTACAGCTGAGAAATAAGCTGAAAGGGTTTATCGTTCAGTTTAAAATAAGTGCAAATGAACATAGATTGGTGCTTTTTTTTTATTTATTTATTTTTTTTTATAAAAGACAGTGACAGTGCTCTGAGTATATTTCAGATAAAAAATGTTGGGCACCACTAATATAATGGATATTTTGTTGTCCTATAGCTGGTGGTGAGTGGTATGCAGAGGCACCCCACCTCCTTGCACATCCACCTGGTCGCCACAGCGTGTGTGTTTAACCTGACCACTCAGGACTTGGCACAGGCCATGCCCATCAGCTTGCTCAGCTCTACTGTCACCCAACTGTTAAACACCATGAAGAATTTCCCCAACCACCAGCAGGTCAGGAGTATGCTCAGTGCCTCAAAGGCTTTCACTCAGGATGTGGCATGTACTCTACTCGCCTTTGGGTTCACTACTAATATTAGGTGTTTTAGGAGTTTAAAAACTTGGCGTCTCTACTGGGATGGAAACTTGTTTTCCACAAAAGGTTTTTGTATTAATCTTCTGGTGAGAGTGTGTGTATGTGTGTGCACGCCAAAATTTCAGACTTATGATATCAACTTTTCCTCATTTTGCCGTCCCTACCTGCTGCCAGGTCATAGCCTCCTTTCCACTATGTGTGCTTCCCAGCAAGCATGGGTCAAAGTTGAAAGATGCTGAACCCGCAAATGCTCCTGAGCTGTGCATTTGCTTTGCGCAGCAGCAAAGTGCTGTTGCGTGGTGCAAGCAATTGAAGATAATGGATGCACTGAAAAACCATTATTTCAGGTAATGGATGGATTTCAGTGCATGCCCCATCCTTTGTGAAAGCCACCATCAGATTTTAGAATCATAATATCATGTAGTTGTATACCAGCAAAAGGTGGCACTCAGTGGTTTGAGTTGCTATTCACCAGAATCCAACTTAATTCCTGACAGAATTAAGACCTAATCCTGACTGTAGTTGTAGTTGCTCTATAATACCCCATACTTCAATTCATGAAGTGTTACCGTCTCTCCAGGTGCAAAAGAACTGTCTGCTGGCCCTCTGCAGTGACTACATCCTCCAGGAGGTTCCTTTTGACAAGTTAGTTTACTTTCCGTCAGTCGTAATATGATCTTTGAGTCCATTGGTCTGGCAGTAGCCAAAATAATCAGTGCACGCATAGAGTGGCAGTGTAGTGTTTTTCCATCAGATTGGAATCCAGCTGAGTTGTGTTTTTTTTTTTTTTTTTTTTTTTTTTCTGAAATGCAACTGCCAAAAGAAATAGTTCTTCCAGATGTTAAACCAAAGCAGTGAACTTTTCACAAGGTTTTGCTGTGCATCACTGGTGTATTTTTGTAATACTGTGTTCCTTATATCCACGCTGCTATCGTGCTTCAGGTATTTAGCGGCAATGCTGGTGATTAACTGGCTGAGCAGCCACGAGGATCCGACCCTGCAGAGGATGGCTGTGGCTGTCATCTCCATTCTGGTGGCCAAGGTCAAGACTTTTCTCGCTCGCTGTGCATTAGTCTGCTGCTGGAAAATAGTGGTGGCACCTTTTAATCCTACCTGTTGAGAGCTAACCCTTTGACACTTATTTCAGCGAGCGGCTTTATGCTTTCATTTAGTCCAGTTAAATGTGGACAATTTTCCTGTGGGATAAAAGTACCCTCTTGTTTTAGACTGACATTTAGAAGAATGGATAAAAAACCCTTAAAAGAAGCACTCATCCATTTGTTTTTATGTGCAGTTGTCCACAGAGGAGATGGCACAATTCAGCAAGGATATCTTTATAATGAAGGTACATTAAGGCTCTCAGGGTACCGGCTTAGCACGGGTTTATTTCTAATTCTCTCCCTGTGTTTTTCTTTCCCTCACCGTCTTTCTCACCTGTCCATTTACAGTTACTTAATGCATACACGTCTCTACTCGATGCCCTTGTCATTCCATCGCTTAATGCACGCCTACGCCTCAATTTGCTCTTTCTCTGCTTCTCAGTCACTTCGTCTTGCTCTCCACACTTAGTTATCCTCTTTTGCTCTATGTCTAAAGCTACACATTAGTATGTTCCCGCTATGTGTACAATATTTCTCCTATATATTTATTTATTCTACAAAAAAAGTAATCTCCCATTTTCTCTCCCCCTCTGTGCTTTTCCACGGTGCCATATTTCCTCTTCTTGTTGTCTCTGTTAACAGCAGCTGCTGGCTATTGTGCAGCAGAAAGCCATGGTTGGAGTTGTCGACTCCACTCTGAAGTTTGCCCTGAGTGCTCTGTGGAACCTGACGGATGAAATGCCAGTAGCAGCGCGCAATTTCATTGAGTGCCGGGGCTTGGAGCTGTACGAGGAGGTTCTGGAGGTAAAGGAGACCAGAAAATAAAGCAATAGACACACTGATTAAAAATGAACATCACAAAGAGAGACGTTAACATAAGAGTGTATGTTTCCTCTCATGCTGTTCCCTTTTGCTTTGCAGTCCTACTACACTGAACCTTCTATTCAGCAGAAAGTTCTTGGCCTTCTGGTGGGTAGTGTATATACTTTTAAATGAAGTCATCTGTAGGCAGCCGTAATCATACACAAAACAGTTCCTGTGTTATGCTTGCCTTTTATATTATGTTTTTGCAGTCACTGCTATAATTGGTCTCCCTGAATTGCAGAACAACATTGCTGAGGTGGAGGAGTTGCAGGCTGATCTGATGGAGGAGGACATTTTGGAGCACATTCTCAGCCTCTTGCAGGACTCTCAGGTGGATGTGGGGGTTCGCTACTTTGCAGGGGGGATACTGGCGCACCTTGCTTCCAGACCAGATGCCTGGACCCTGGAAAATGAGTTGCGCAGCACCGTACTGAAGCAGCTGGTGTGTGTGTGTTTTGAATGCTGCTCTTCACGTAAGATCTACCACATTTTGTGAATATGCCTTTCTGTCTCGGCAGCACGATTCCATCATGACGTGGACCCATCTTGAGAGGGAGATGGTGTCTTACAGGTGAGAGAATCGCAAAGACAGAACAGAAATATGTAAAGAGAGAATAAAACTAGTCTAAGTTTGACATCAGACATGAGCTACATGCTGAATAACACTTTATTTAAACAGTTTCCCCATTAATTAGGTTACACATGTTACATTCTCTTTAGATCACTCAACATTTGCACAGTTTTCACCAGTTTAATCAGTGGAATACAAGCCTGATCTTAAACACCATGGACAGTTCCTTTTAACAGTTTTTACCTCTCAGCCTGAAACACTTGGGGCATTAACTGGGTTAACCAGGTGGGCAGCAGTGATGATAACTCGAGAAAAGGTTCTCTGATAGCTTTGAATATCAGCAGCCTTGACCTCATGATTAAGGTAAGACTTCAAGGTCAGAGGTCAAGTTTAGTGAACACAGTAGCTTGAGAAGGAGGTCATGTAGGATCTTTTAAACCATGCCTATAGGTATATTTACTCAGGAAGGATATCATATAGGCTTCTCATATGACAGCACAGCTGCATCTACTGACAATCTCTGATACTTTTGGATTTTGCAACTTTAATATAATTCATGCATTGTTTTCTCAATGGTGCAGCTATACCAACGCCACTGTTTCAGCGTTTTAGATAAAATGACTTTTCCCCATTTGGCATTCATTAAATTTTCTTAGTGATAATAACCCTTCTGCTGTAGCTGTATGAATTTTCCAGCCAGGGCACAATTTGATAGCTGAAGTCTTAAAAGATGACCTGGTAATTATGTGTTATAAAACTCGTCTTTCCACTAGATTTATGGCAGCTAAAGATTCGACTGCCAGGAGCCTGAGGGGTATCACTGGCACTTGCCAGTTTGGTTTTGTTGTTGTTTGTTTCTTTTTTTCTGCTGAGTTATACCCAGAATTCTACCACAATCGCTACAGAAAGCTCAGACATCACAAGAAAACGTCCTAAATGTGATTGAGAATCATTTTCTGCATCACCTTAGCTCACATACTCAGCTGGATTGCATCTGGGACAAACAAAAACTGGGTTATTTGATGTCCATGTTTCAGGTCGTTCCATCCTTTTTGCCCTCTGCTTCAAACTTGTCAGCCCGCAGGCGTGCAGCTGTGGGCAGTCTGGGCCATACATCTGGTCTGCACTCAAAACAGTAAGACACACACACAAACACAGCTGTGGGGATCCAAGGACGGTTACACTATCGGCGTGATGGGTTGATCTGAAACAATTGTTTTATTCATGCAAAAATATGATCATATTTTATAGGCTGTTTGGTTTATTAATAGTCTTGAGCTCTATCCCTCTTTCATCTTTTTATCGCTTCTCCTCTCCTCAATCCATCCAGCTTCACACTACAGCAGCATGCTGGAGAAGGAAGGCCTGACTGAACTTCTGAAAGCTTTGGCTGCACATCCCAGCACACACAGTGACATTAAAGGACTATCAGACAGCGTCTTGAGCATGGTTGAGAAACATCAGATTCATGCGGGAGCGTTCAACAATCAGACGGCACCTCAACGCTCTTGACAGAAGTGTTAAAAAAAGACTTTTACTTGATTTGCTATCTTTGACCTATATCTGAAATACGCTAGATATATAGTTGCAGAGAAAGCAGAGGCAGTATCAAGGTGCAGACACTTGTTGCTAATTATCTGGAAACATATTTAATAGAATAAACCACATGATGCATAATATTTATTTCATATGGACAGTGTATTTGCTTGATGTAAAAAGTTATTTGTGTTATCTATTTTTTAAACTGTTTATTTACTTTGAAACCAGAGTTGTTGTTTACAGAGCGAATGTTCTACTTTGACATGTGCACTGTTTTTAGTCTACATTGATAATGGGCTGAACAGCATAGAAGCTTAATAAAATGAACTGCAGCTAAAAATGGATTGACTTAAGGTTTTAATTTCAAAACCTGTCACTAGGGGGTGCTTTAGTACTGTATTTTTTGGACTGTTTTGCCCATAATGTGTATTTGTGTAAATTATTTAGGCACTAAATGTACAGATTCCAGGTCATCATCGTGTGATAAGTGGCTAGGTACCAGCAGGCTTAACCTGCTGTTTATCTGTTTTTCTCTCCTCTTCTTATTTTTCTGTTCTCTCGCACACTGTCGCTCTCTGGCTCTCTGAATTCATTATGTTTTATGTAATACAGCCGGAAGACAGAACTGCTTGTAGGCATCGAGAGTGTCTATTATAAATTGTTCTATTAATAATTCCTTTTGAGAAGTGAATTTAAAAAGCTCACGTGAATATTTGACTATTACCTGGCTGCTCAACTTTTTAAGTGTCAATTTGCTTCGATTCACCTGTTTAAAAAAGAAAATCCCAGCAGGAATTTAAAAGTATTTATTAAAAAATAAAATAATGTTGCATGTTGTGATTCAGCCAGGTTTCTCATTTCCTTGGAAGTGGTGGGTTATTCTGTACGCTTGAAAACGGGAACCAGATCTGATCCAGAGGCAGCATTTAACACAGACTCGCCTTCTAAACTTTAAACTCACAGTGGCAGCCCTGTGTTAAAAGTTTAAGTGCTAACAGCCAGAGAGGTGTGAAGTTCAAGTCATGAGAAGGGTGGAAAAACAGCACTTCCTTCGAGGGTTTTTATTACAGTTGTGCTGTTACTCGATAGCGTAGAACTCCACTTCCACACAGGAAAAGACGGCGTGTGATGAGTTAAAGTGACTGGAGAGAACCGAGCCGAAGGACAACAGCGCTGTGCACTGTTACAGGTCTAAAGTTTCTTTCTGTTGCTCGAGGAACCTATCAATATTTAAGTGACACGAGGAAGAAGCAGACAGAAGGATATCAAACGGACAAAAGCAAGAGGGAAAACATGGAAATGGTTTGTAAAAAAGAAGAAGAAAAAAAGCTGAGAAAGGGCCAACGAAAGTCTAATTTGGTTAATTAACAAGAAGTCAGTAAGAGGATTATGTATAAAGAGAGCTTCCTAAAGTGACTGATTATCTTTACTATTTGTAAGAAGTAAAGACGGAAAGGGGTTCATGATTCTTTTAAAAAGAAATTAACAGAAGTCAAATCCACAATTGAATGACTGTATTCACTGGGCTGACTGAATTAAAAATGGACGTGATTCTGTCAGGCAAAATTAGTGTATGTGATATATCACTGATGGTAGACTATAGTGTTTGCTAGATGTCAAGTGTTGAAATACAGAAATTCTGGAGTTTCAAAATTGACCCAGGTGTCTCCGAAGATTCGAGCCCAAGATTCTTCATTCAGGTGTCAAAATTATGGAGCTACTGATTCAACTTGAAGACTATTAACTGTTTACTGTGAAAGTACAGGGACACAGTACCTTTTGGGCATGCCAACCTTGACCCTCACTTGATCCCTGAAACTCCTTCCCTGTGTCTCTCAGTTGCTTTCACCTCCAGCCTCATAATGTGCCTGGACTCCTATCCTTGAGTGTAAGGCAAGGCAAGGCAAGGCAAGTTTATTTGTATAGCACAATTCAACAACAAGGTGATTCAAAGTGCTTTACAGAGACATTAGAAACAAAAACAAATAAAAAGCATGATTTAAAATTGATTAAAACAAGCAAACAAACAAACTAATTAACAAACAAACAAAACAGTATATAAAATCAAAACAGATAAAATCAGAACAATAGATAAAATCAGTAGTTAAATGTAAGTTTTGAAATTTAAGCTTAAAAGTGTGGATTTGGTGCTTTATTCAAATGCAGCTGAGAATAGGTGAGTCTTCAACCTGGATTTAAATAAACTGAGTGTTTCAGCTGATCTGAGGCTTTCTGGGAGTTTTTTCCAGATATAAGGAGCATAAAAGCTGAATGCAGCTGTATTGTGCAAAGATGTCCAAGAGGTGTTTTTTGATGTGAAAATGCACACACATACAGTGCAAGCAATCCTGAAGGTCACTACATTATTTCATTTGCTCCAAAAATTGAAGTATTAAAGCAAAAATTTGCAAGACTATCAGTGCTAGAAGCAGTTAATGTACAGTATATGAATTAGATAAGAAGCTTTTTTGTATTAAGCTAAGCTTAACTCATTGTTGGTATTTATCAGACAGCAAGAAAGTATTCTGTTCAGAGAAAGAGAGAAGGGTGGAGATTGGCAAAAAGCTAGAAATAGGCATGTCAATAGGGAAAATGGCAGGTGCAGATATTTCTGGCCATATGGCCAAAATATATAAGAGACAAATAAAGCAAGGGAGGGATAAAGAGACATTTAAGAGATAAGAGGAACAGAGCCAGTCAAATGAAAATTAAAGTCCCTTTCATGCCAGTTGTATGTGCAAAAAATACCACAGACCAGTTTGCAAAGTGCCTGTCTCAGTCTGAAATACCATTGTGCTGCTTTTGAGTTGGAGCTTAGTGTGAGTAAGCATCTCGTTATCTCACTTGTGCAGCCAGCTCCATTGGATTAAAACAACTGTGCACTGGCCTGGGTGCCCAGAATACACTAATGTAAAATGCAACACATCTCCAGCTGCGAATGTCTGTGTGCCTATTAACTTGTGTGCGACGGTCTCTGCAGTGCATATGTGCCTATTGGCTTTACAGGTTTTTGACTTGGAAGCTAATTAGACACCGACTAGCCTTCTACATACCCACAGAGCAAGAGCGGAAGAAAACACGTTTCAAGAAAAGAAGAGGAGGAGAGGAGACGTCTAAGAAGGCGAAACAAAAAAAAGAAGAAAAAAACACTTCTCCAGGCAGAACTGTGACGCACAAAAGGACACACCATCTCCTCTCCAATGACCTTTTATTGCTGGGGAAGGATACAGAGTTGGCAGGCCCCTGAGCCTGTGTGGAAATACAGTGTGTAACAGCAGCAGGACCATCCTCTTCTTTGCCAAGTGAAGGCAATCAATCAATAGCCTCTTTCCAAGGAAGGGATAAGTAGAAGTTGTCAATATTGAGTCCAATAGAATATATACTGCAATAAAATATATACCATATACTGCATGTGACAGAAATCAAATCAAACAGTAATGTTATTTTGCAACAAATCCCACAACACAAATAATTTGCTTTGAGAATGTACTGAGATCACAATGGAGGAAATGAGGGAAGCAAAACTGGTGGAAAACCAGTGTTTGCAGATCCTGATCCTTCTGTGGTCAGAAAGTAACTCGGAGTATAAAACAAGAACCCTCCTTAGCCTTCGTGTGTTCACAAATGCATGCAAAAGAAATGCATTCATACGTTTATATACGTTAAAGTATTTTCTTTACAGGCGTACAGCATGTATCGCAGATTTGTCTCAGCTAACATTAATTTGGGTCTGATTAATGATGAAATTCTCACGTAACAGCTGTAACACTGACACCAGATTTCCACCCTTCCGTGGAAATATCCCCCTCATCTCCAAGTTCAGTTTAAGTCATTCCACTATTCCATGACTAAAGGATTATTTTCCAATTTGATGTGTGTGTGTGTGCATGACTGTGTGTAAGTGAGCATGTTTGTAAGTAGATGTGTCAGAGGGCTATTACGGTCGGTTAGAGCCAGTCTTACTTCATGTCACATCTCCCATCTGCAGGCATTTTTACATTGGCCTGTTTGCCTCCAGCTCAGTGGGTGCACACAATGGTGCAAAAATATGAGCAGGAAGCAGGGCTGCAGGAGCTTCTGCGTCCAGTAGCCGTTTGCATTTCCTTGTCTATTTACTGAACTGGCTCGCAGTCACAGCTGTAATGTGACCATATCCAGTTGGGCGCATCTCTGTCCTGGAGCACATCCTGACCACTGCCTCAGCTTGGCTTTTGAATGATGGGATATGAAAATGAAAACAAACATCCATTCGCAAGCACCACAGCTGCCTTAAGTACTGCTATTATTTCAAAGCCACAGTTCAACATCTTGGGAAATGTGCTCTTACTACTTGCTAACTTGCCAATGGTCAGATCAAATGATTGTTGCTCCTCAGGTTTGTATGTTAATGTGATGCTGTAGCCAGTTGCTGCTGAACTTAGATTAACATGGAACCAGAAGGAAAAAGCGACCCTAACCCAACCTGCCAACTGAATGTTACATTTTTGTTTAAAGGAGCACTGCAGTCCTATATAAAATAAAAATGGCAGCTTTTAAATCCTTTTATGGTTCTGTGAATAGAAAGAATCGCTTCTCTTGCATTACTACTCTGCCCTTTGAACACCTGTTCTGGTGCTATGTAGCTGCAGTTGTGCTAGTTGGTGTGTAACCATCATACACTAAAAAACTGCTGGTCTTCAAAGTTAAGTAATCAACTCATCTAGCACTTTTTAAACCCACTTAAATTTTTTACCTTTGTGTTATGCCAGCTTAGTTTCCTTCCAAGAGCTAAGCTAGTTGTCTTCCCCTATTTTTATGCTATGTTAATAACCTGCTGGCTTTTCATCAGATAGACAAGAGAAAGATTTCTACTTTATTTTACCATCAGAAAGAAAGCAAATTATATCAATTTTGTTTGTGATGCGAAACAATACTATTGTACTCGCTGTCAGAATCAGTGTTAATAAGAGTCTTTCTACCCCAAGGGGAAATTAGAGGCAGAACCAAGGCTTCTGTCTCTGTGTGTTTAAGCATACGTGTGCCTAAGTATGGGTTGACCGTGAAGCACGGGGGTGTAACAAGTGCAAAATGTTCCATTTTACTTCATCCACTTAAATATTGAAATTCAGCTCATTCACGTGCTATGCAACAGGAAGCTGTTATTACTCAAAACCAAGCTTTGCAAACCTTCACCTTGTGTAAACGAACAGCAACTGCAGCGTGTACGTGTATTAGGAGAGGGAGACGTGGGTTTTCCTTGTCATTTCATGTGTGTCACTGTGCTGACATGAATTGGGGCAATCAGCTATCCTATTTCCAGTCTGCACCCTCACCCTTGCCTGTGGCATCGCATGGCCTAATCAGTAAGCTGCAGCAGAAACTAACACAGGCTCACAGTCAAAATGATCGAGTTTATGTATGTATGTGTATATATGAGAGTTTAGTATGGAGACCTGAATAGACCTGCACATTAAGCAATGCATTACTGACAGAACCCATGCAAATATTCCACCCAAAGCCATAGAAGCAATCAGGAGCACAGGACTGAAGGCATCTCAGCATACTGCTGAAGTAACAGTATATATAATTATGCATGTACCAATCAAAACATCGGTACATGCATAATTATATATACTGTTATGAGTCAGCATTAATTCCAATCATCTCTCTCTCTCAAGAGAAAACAAGCAACAAAAAATTAGAATTATTTTCTGACTGTCTTATGTTTGTGGTTTATATTTGCTTTCTTCTTTTAATAGCTCTTAAGGAATGCAACAAGAAAACCTTTGTACATCAAACGCTGCCATGTGTTTGCTACGTGAAAGGCCTGTGGTGACCAAAAATAAAATACCTGTGACACCACCTCTGACACATCCATAAATACTGTGTTTATAATATGCTATTATTGTGCATTCATTTCATCACATAAAATATAAAACCCTACCTTTTTTTTTCTTTTTGGACAATTCACAAGAATATGTGACTGGAAGTGCCAGTAAATGTGTGAAGAAAGGTTTCTCACTATTAGATGTAGATCACATTACAGAAAGGCATCAGTTTGTGCAGTTGCAGTTCAAAAAACCTTCACATGTTTCGGCACACAAATCCTGCCACATTCAGTCGACCTTGACATTATCAGAATAGCAAATTAAACCCAAAGCCATGGAAACAAAGTATTGTATAGCTAAATATATTTTGGCTCTCGTTAATTTGATTTAATGTGTGTGTGTCTCAAAATATCTTCAGTAAAGTATTTCTTTTCTGCTTTGCTTTCAATTCTGCGATATGTTATACTTGGATACATCTAAACATTTGACTTCAAACACAGGAAAAAAGTATCTGATCTAATCCTTCGCATGTCTGTCATAGCTTTTTTTTTCTTTAATCAAATGAATAATTCTGAGACAGGAACAGTACACATACAAAAGGCAGACTGATGTCTCGGTTGAAGCAAGTTGATACTAAAGTCAGGGTCAATGGAGAGCAATTCCAGATAAGTATTAAAAGCATGGAAGGTTTGTGACATGGAAACCTGAAGCACAGCAAGTGTTCATGTTTGCTATTTTGGGCATAAATAATGTTTGTCTTTGCACAGTAACTCAGTCACCAAAAAATACAAAGAATTGTTTTTTTTAAGCATTTTGAAATGATCACAAATAGGATGTTTTCATATGTTACAGGAAATCCTATTTCATTCTTTAATGAACGTATACACACCTTGTAAGGCTTTTTGGTGCATTAACAGTGCATGCAGAAGTAGATAGGACACTGCACTCCAACCCAACAGAGTAGAAATCACTTATCACATTGTCCTGTTTTCTCGCCATCCAGCAGGGCCCACTGCCAAAACAGATCTCAGCAGCTGGCATTTGTGGGCTCTCTCCACTTCACAACAACTGTAGAACCTTAACACAAATACGGCCACAGCAGTTTGTTTCTGGGCTAATGATCAAGGGAAAGATGGATTACAGTACAAAATCATGCCCCAGCAGTGCACGGACTGACACTCTCACTGTGCAGAGTCACACATAAAGCTACATCGTACACTCTGTCACATACATGGGGATAAATGCACTCCTTAAAAAAAGTTCCTCCTCTCCTTCCTGTCATACCTGTGGGTGGAGCGACAACAAGACATTTATAATGTTACACAGAGGAGCTCGCGCTGTGTCACAATTGTATTGCTTTGGTTAGTGCCATCATGGAGGTCCTTGAGAAAACTGTCAGTGTAAACAAAACAATTCTATATAAGATGGCTGTATGGTTTAACCAAACAGTGTTTGTGCATTTTATAATACTAGGAAAATGTTTTGTATATTTGAACTGGGTCTATAGTTACTACAGAAGATTTGGCAAACATTTCTAGTTTCCTTCTATTGGATTTTTTAGCGAATGCTGTAAACCAGACATGTAAAAAATGATGGTAATGCAAGATGAATTCATTTTTGTTTTTTGAGTGAGAGGCATATTTGTATCCATCCACTAAATATAAAGCCAGTACATGGTTAGCCTAGCTTGGTATTAAGACAATGGAACGCAAACAGCAACATTTTTTCTTTGATGGTTGGTTTTAACTCATAGATTTAGAACTAATCTAGCTGTAGGTGCGAATGTGAGCCATTGTCTGTCTCTCTGTGCCAGACAGCTGGTGGGATGGATGCATGGATGCATGGATATTTTGACTATGGCTTAGATATAATTGTCCGACTTAGATGTCTAAACTTATCCACACACATTTGTTTAGCTCTTAAATGTCTTAAGTGGGATTATTTTGCTATAATTTCCTTATAAGTTTAAACCTCTGAATGTATTCAGCATTGCTGCTCCTTAGACTGTATATCAAAGATGGATGTAGCTTGTGTTCCTAAAAGGTAAAGCTAATGTGAAAATGCCTTAAACCTGATTCTTTCTTGTGGCCAGCAGGGGGCGACTACACAGTTTCCAAACAGGAGTTCAGCAGTTTAATAATTTATGGCAAAAACCGCCCTTCAACTCCCGCTGTCTTTGACTTCATTAAGAGTTGGTTTTTTTTTAAATAATAGCTATATGGTCTCAGATGCTAGTTTCAATTCTTACTGAATATAGCATGATGTTTAGTTTGTAAACCATGATCCCCTTTAGAGATGGTTTATAAATCATTACTGTATGAGTGTGCAGTGTCCCTCCATTTCTCACTCAGATCCACCACTTTCTTGTCACATCTGGTTTCAACATCAGCAAATGTCTGTCTTTTAATAAAAAAAAGTTTGTGTTGTTCATTTTTCACAGTGATCAAGATCTTCTGTGCCCAAAACATATTTTTCCTATAAACGTTATCAATGAGTTTTATTTTTATGATATCAATGCAGTGAAACAGCTATGGGCCAATAGCTGTAGACAGTAGGTGAAGGTCTTTTTTGGAGGAAAATACTTTTGTGCTCCTTCACTGAGCTACAAATCCAGTTAGAGCTCTGTTTCTGTCAAGCAAGCCGTCAACATCTTTAGTTCTGGTATCCAGCTTTCCTCAGTACATCCATAAAATAACCATAATAAAGCATCTTAGAGGAATATTCAGTGAAAAATGTACCAATAAAAAAGACAAACTGATCTGGAGAAAAAAAACTACAACTACAGTCACAAAAACACACTTTTCCTACTCAGTGTTAACAATATCATCAGCAAAGCACAAACTGTAAGCCACGTTTTCCGTCTTTATTTCAACTGGTGTTACTATAGTGCAGGTCGCAGTTCACAGGTAACCTGGGGGTAGGTTACTTTTAGCTTAAGATTCTATCTTTGCCTTGTCTTGACTTTTTTTTTTTACTTTTAAACTTTAAAATTTCGAAAAGCTGATTTTAAACTGATGTGAAGATCAGTCAGAAATATCTCTGTGAAAACATATTCAGAGTTTTTCTGAGATATGTTGTTTTTGAGTTTTTTTAATGCTAACTTTGCACATAAAGTAACAAAATATGTGGTCATATATTTGCATACATAGTCTATGTATTACCCAAGAACTGGAGACCTCCACTATGGCGACTACAGTGTGTGTAACAACACCTGGAAGCCCACTAAAAATGATAGAAACACATTCCTTGTTCCATTCATTAACAGATCCGAGCCTGATAAACGGACCCAGTTTCATGAGACTTCTCAGACAGTCGTGGAAGTTGAAAGGAGGCACTGTGGGAATCCATGGCGAGAGGGGTGGGATTTTTGTTTTAAACAGTATGTGAAGTTTTTAAATTCCCATTGTCATGGCCACTCCTGGTGCTCGCAGCGCGGCCTGTCTCAATGCTTTCTTCCTCGTCGTCCATCTCGAGCTGCTCGTCTTTCTTCTTGATGTAGCGCTCATAGAGCACCATGATGACACCCATCACCCAGGCCGACACGGTGCCAGCAGCGAAGATGACAAAGCCGATGACAACAAAGAAAAGGTAGTCCCAGGAGCCGAGTGTCTGATGACATAACGTCCGTAGCTGGATGCCCACCTCCCCCAGGCGACGGCCCTGAGTATCAGCAGGTGAACCGCACACCGTCTGGCCCTCATCTGTCACACAAAAGTACACCAAGGAGGAACGGTGAGGATTAATCATGGGACAAAGTAACATATCAGCATTTTTCTATTGTTAGAACTCAATCCTTTTTTTTCTTCTTTCTTTCATAATATCAAAGAAACCACAGACAGTTCACAGCTGTCCTAGAGTGGCACCGCTCGAGCGATGTTGTTACTGTTAAGTGACATTTTTAAGACACAAGGCAAGTGAAAGTTCATCAGATCTTTTTCTATAAAAATATTGTTTTCTTTATGATTATTAATTTAACTTTTTATTAAAACATCATAAGGTGGTTAACTCTCTAAAGCCTGAACCATTAATTTTTTTTTGTTTGTTTGTTTTAAACTGGAGAATTTATTACACCTTCTAACAAATTTTAAAAAGTATAATAGTATAATATAAGTTTCAATTTGTATCGCTTTTGATACATCTGGCATTTTTTGTGCAATTCATTGCTCACAGTTCATCTTAAACAAACCACACTGATGACATAGATGTCTGGAAAACACATGTATTAAATATGAGACACTTGGTGTCAGAGGGTTAAAGCTGGTTTAAAATCAAGATTTCTCTATAGGACTAATTACAGCAGAGCTGTTCAAGCTCCTCAGCCTCAGCATCACATGGTCTCCTTCTGTTTTACTTCCAGGCGACTTATCCTCGCTGACTGTAAACAAACACCTCACAACTTTTATCGTAATAGCTTGAACCATCAACAAATAAACAAACAAAAAAAAAAAAACAGGTAAAAATGATCAATAAATCAGTGGTTCAACTTTCTAACAGATCGTACAAGTTCAGAAAAAAAAACCTTCACCAAATAAAAAAAGCAAAAAATGTACAAAATAGTAGAAAATGTGACAGGACACATATAACTCCTGTTATCCCCTCCACTGTACTATATCATTCATCCCTCCGATCTCTTCCAATTATCTTTAACAGAGTCGCAGGGAGGCTGGACCCTATCCCAGCTGCCATAGGGTGAGAGGCGGGTTCCCCCCAGGACAGGTCGCCAGTCTGTCACAGAGCTCTTTCTCTCTCACACGTTCTTCATCCAGTACTTTTACTTATGTACAGCCGATGTGTGTAAAACCTTTGCATCTAATTAGCATATGATCTATGAGATCCTTTGCTGTGAGAGTTGTAACATAATGCAAAGTACGATATCATACATATGGCATTAAAGAGAGCAGCCTTTTGAATAATTCAAGCATGTTTGTACTTGTTTTCCTCAACATTTGTAAATGGCAGCATCCTGAGACGAGGATATCCAAAACTCATTCACATTCATACTTCTAAATAAATAAATAACCAAAAGGCAGCAAATTGCATCATAATAATGTTGCTGTTTCTTTCAGAAAACTACAAAAGCTTTAAGAGCTTCCTGCGCTTCACAGTCTGCTGTTGATGCAGCATTATGTTAACAAAAAAGAAAAAATCATGGATGAAATATTCAAATTCCTTTTCCCTGCACAGGATTAGTGAGTGACTTGAGCCTTTGTGTCTGCTTGAAACCACAGATAATAAGGGTTCTCATCATCAGGGACTGGATATGACTTCACTACAGTACTGAGACCTTGCTGAAATCCACATATTCTAACAAAATATTGAGTTCATTCGCTTTCAGAAAACTGCATGAACTATAATTTTAAAGCCCTCTGAATGAAAATTAAACACACCACATTATAGGTGTTGAGCCCTGCAGCAGCTCATCAGAGAGGCCTTTTTTTTAAGATAACAATCCTGAAAGCTGGTTGAGTCTTTTGTTATTGTGAGCAAAAAAGTGCAACACAGCAGAGTGTGGCATCTCCACACGGCCACTGTTTTTAATTGGCTTCTGTTTTTTCAGAGCTTTTGTGCTAGGAGAAATTCCCACTGGGAGAGATGAAAAGACTTGGAAGTTTCTGCACAGGGAACAGTTTCCTGTAGCCCCATTTTCATACCAGCATGCTTAAAATACCCTGATTCTTTTTGCTGTGAGATGCATGCCATGGAATTGTAACATTCACATAACCCTAACAAACAGAGGAAAACCGAGACATGACCATCAGAGAATAACTGTAAACTTACTGCACAACACTTACATAAACATCTCATTAATATTGAACAGAGTGATCTCGTCGCACAAACCGCTGATAAATAACAAAACGTTCATAAATCTTTTTTTTTACCATGAAAAATGACAATGAAAACATTTACTCATGTATTACCCTATAATTTTGTAGCTTTATGTCGTATGTAGTTGGTCACCCAGCTGCCAATAGTTTGCTGTATTGGACAAATTGATAAGAATTCAAATAGACTGAGAATGATGAATGTGATCTTGCCCTTGACCTTAAGCACAGTTTGGGTGAAGATCCATTAGGTGGTCATCGTGTGCAAATTCAGATCATTGTAGCAGAGATCATTGGTCTTTCAGCAAGGTAAGCTTTGACTTTATGAACATTTTACTGTATTCTGTGTTATTTCAGCTGACAATTTTAGATGACAATAAACAATAATAATAATAATGACCGTCAAAACATTTTATATACAGTACTGTGAAAAAGTCCCTCATTTATTTCTGTTTTAATAGAAAAGTAGGAAATAAGTACAGCTTACATTTATGGTATGTTTACACTTATACAGGAATATTAGGCATAAGTAAAGTTTGTCTGAGCCAATCCATGACCATCACATTTAACTTTACAATATTTTGGTATACAGACGAGTTCATGGTCGACGCAGTGACTGAAGGTTGCCCTGGTCATCACCCCTCCACCACCGGGCTTTACAGCTTTTGTACTGATATGCTGTTTTGGTCCAAACATGGCACTGTGAATTATCGCCAGATATCGCCATTGTTGCAGAAGTCTTGTAGTTTGTTCGGATGCAGCTTTTTAACCTAAGCTGTCCTGACATGTTCTTTGTAGAGATAATAAACTTTCTCCTGGCAACCTTTCCAAACTGTTTGTCAAATTGTACTGTCATGAACTTTAACATTGAACATGCTAGTTGAGGCCTTCAGAGTCCGAGATCTAGCTCCTGTTTTTTTTACAGGTTCTGTAAACATTGCACAGTTTGAACTTCAGGTAAATATGCTGCGACTTCCACTCCTGGGAACAACTGTCTTGAATGTTTTCCACTTGTGAATAATCTTTCCCGCTGTAGAATGACGGACTTCGAATGGTTTAGACATGGCTGCACAAACCTTCCCAGACTGCTGGCTGCAGCAGCAATCGCTTCTTTAAGAACTGATGATCAGTTAATTAAGTGCATTTCATTATCGGCACCTAGCTGCATTCTGCATTTTAGCTTAATTTTTGTTAAACAAATAATGACATTGTGTAATATGTCACATCCTAATCTGAGGTTATGTTTCCCAAATTTTAATACCTGCTGAGGACCAAATCATTTTTATTATGTCTTGACATGAAAAAAACCCCTAGAATTTAAATCATCTACACTTCCTTTTCCAAGTATTGGCTTTTTATGAAACTACTTTAAGAGACACATAAGATTTTGAAATATTGGGCTGATGCCAATCCTGATGTTTGAAGTAACAGTTTGGCTAATAACCAGTTTGGTTTTCTTTAATTCCCAATTTCTGCCAAAAACAAAGAAGAAAGAAAGTTGTTATTATAACAGATAACTGTACTGTTTTCTTTCAGTTCTTTATGTGTTTGTGATTAATGAAGATCAGCCACGTCCATATTCACTGATGACCTCACATGAATCAACAAGGCCATTAAATGCAGGTGTTTAGCCGGTATTGTTGCACCCTTAATTGCTCCAAGTCAACAGCATTTTTACTTGCTTATTATTAGAGTTCAGCTGAATTGTTTACTTCTTTCTGCGTCGTCGTTTAACCTGCACATTCAGTCATTTAAGCTATTCACCTATTTGTTAATCGCTTTTCTTCCATTTTTATATCAACTGTTTAGTTAATATTTTACCTAATTGTTTTCAAATGTTCACACTCAATTACTTTTAGCTGTTTAAACCTATTCCGCTTGCTCACTGGCAACACATATAAAAACAGGCTCAGGTTGGTGGGAGGTGTGATTTGACAGAGGGTGACAGGGATCATACCGTCGCTTTCAATCAAACTACTCGACAATTCCATCTCACTGAAATGTATGCTTCCCCTAATATATTATTCACTGTGCGCTGAAATCTCTGCTTTTATGCTCAGAGAAGCTCTTATGTGTCTCAAAGATTAAAAAATGAGCATGCAGCTGAAGAACACGAGGAGGCTCTGCTCCTCTAAGCTTAATAGCAGGGAAAATTCAAAGTCTGCTCTGATCCTCTCAGAAGCTTCTGCTGCTGCTCACTGTTCACACAATATGCTGCTCAAATTCCGACAGCCCTCCATGCAGACACAAATACGTACAGTGTGCATTCCCACTTAATGCACTGTGCATGCATGTGTCTGCATGAGATTTAAGTTTCCAATCTGAATCTGCAAATGGTTGTGGATGCACATGTCTGCGTGTGTGTGTTTGCATATGCAGGTGTGTGAGGGGAGGCCTGACAGCTAGGAAGGAAACCCTTATGGCTTCACCCCCTATACCCCTACAGGGACTGACATCAAAGGACAGGGCTTTCCCTCTCTCCTTCCCCCATCCACACTGCTCTATTTCTAGACGCTCTCCTTATATAACAGCTGAGAGAGTGCTAATCTAGCCAGGAAGGCGAGACAGAGGAGAATCTGTTGGTTCCTTCCTGAGGCTTTATTTCTTTCGCTCCCTCTCTCCCTGTCTCTCGCTTGGTCTCGATGCATTTCCTAAACCGAGGAGACAAGGCAGGCCATGTTGCATGAGCCAGGTGAGACCCAGGCAAGCGATAACAAGGCTTGGGAGCCGGAGCTTGCAGCTGAAAAACAACCGTCTCTAAAATGTTTTTCTACACCCCTCCCCCAGAAACCCCCTTCCCACCCCCCAGCTACACAAGTATGCTTTGTCTGTGTTTAAACGTCTCAGTGCACAAATCAGTCAGTGTGTAAAATCTGCGCCTGTGAGGGTGTGTATGTGTGTGAGTTTCTATAGTGTTTACCAAAGGCTGCGTGTAAATGTAGAGAATGTTTGTATCCATGTGTCCGCCTTCTCCCTCATTGGCAGCTGTCACTGGAAGAGACTCAACTCCAAATTAAGCTAGACAAAAGGCAACGAGAGGCAGGAAAATGGGACAGCTCTTGCAGGACTCCTTTTGGACTCAGTCTGAGCTTCACAGGGAGCATGATGAACTATAGTGTGTGTGTATGTGTGCGTATGTGTGAGAGGGAAAAGAGCAGGGGATGCCTTTTTAGTGAGCGTGGCAGTTGTGTTATAGCTGTGGTGTTAGAATTATGGCTGGCTTCTTGCTCAGTAAATCACACTATAAATAGCAGCTGCCCTTTTGCATAGTGACACATCCACACCATTATCCACGAGCATAATAACTCAAAGTAAGAACGATGATGGAACACCGGACACATTTATCAGCTTGACAGCAACAAAACAAAGGGGATCAATATTTGATGGTGGAGCCATTTATCACGCCTGCAACGCAGGAGCCTGATAGCAGATTGATTAGTCATTCGCAGATTTAAAAAACAAAACAAAAAAGAAACGCCTTGTTTCCTTCATCACTGCAGAGAGCAGAACAGAATTTATGAGTAAAGTCGCCAGAAGACAAATCAAGTGGGTCCCTGCCTACGATCTTCTTTCACCCTCTTTGTCATTTGATAGTCTGATTGCTGCCACGCTCCACTGCTGTCACCTGCGTCTCATCCCACTGAAAGATGAGAGAAGAGTGAAGTTACATCAAACTAACAGCACATTGCAGAGTTGTGGTGTACATGGATACCACATGGCATGTGTGTGTGTGTGTGTGTGTGTGTGTGTGTGTGTGTGTGTGTGTGTGTGTGTCTGTACTGAGATGCAGACATGACAGGGAGTGACATGGTGTGAGGGAAATCCAGTAGTTAAGCCTCTGCATGTATTCAGAAAGACACAGAGTCATTCTTTCCTTGAGGGAGTCAAAAGGAAGAGCTTTGCTGCCATTTTGTTCATGTTTGAACATCTTTTCTGTCTTATAAGAAGAATTTTAATTATGTAAGGTGTGAAAAAACAAAAAATCACAGTTAAAGGACTGTCACTTTGTAGGAGGACACCAATCTCGATTACCAACCAACGAGGCAAAATTGTTAACAGCTCCAGATGCACAGACTTTCAGGGCCCCTGAAACTCTAATGTATATGTGCATATGACTAAGACCCAGATAAATTAAATGAAATCAAATGACCTTCAAACTACATTCCACAGAAGATGGGACAAAAGAGGTTCAATAGCTGATTTTGAATCAGTGCCTTGTGGTTAAACTGTACAGACGTGGGGATTTCAATTCAGTGATTTCAAATAATAGCAAAAAAATTCTGCACATTAAACAGAAGTAATTCCAGCTTATAAACAATGACTTAGCCTCTAGATTCACCATAATTTTTAGCTATTAAAGTAGCCCTTTGTCTGTTTACTTCTAAAGTGCTTTTTCATATAAGTTGTTGCTTATCGACATACAACACAGCTGGATTTATGAAAGGTGCTGCGCGGGCACTTTGTTGATCTTATTAGTGGATGCTGTTCTGTTACTGAAAGAACCTCCATCGGGAGGCCAGTTTATGTAACTGAGAATTATCTAACAATTAAATGGAGTAACAATATTTGTGTATGACTGGCTCTCTGGGGCCTTTCCGCGTCTCACCAAAGCAAATGTAAGTGATGTTCTTTGTTGATAGAAAAAATAGAGTAGATAACTGACAAGACCTTGGAACTTGAAGCCCTCCAGATGGACCCACAAGGACAGGTCCTCGTTGTCGCATTCGCAGCTCCACGGGTTCCCGCTGAGCCCCACTGAGCGCAGAGCGGGCAGCGCGATCAAGGAGGTGATGTTGAAGACCGTCAGGTTGTTTCGGCTCACATCGAGTACCTGAAGGGCCGCGTTCTCCCCAAAAGCGTCCGGGTGAATTTCGGAGAGTCCCGGATTGTCCGTCATCCTCAGCATCACCAAGCTCGCCAAGGGGCCGAACGTCCTGTCCTCGATCCGGGTCAGAGTGTTGAAGGAGAGGTCCAAGTAGGCCAGCTTGCGTAGATTCCCAAAAGTGGACTCTGAGATCTCCGTCAGAGAGTTGTTGCTGCAGTCCAGGTACACCAGGTCAGAGAGGTAGTTGAGCGCGAGAGGCGGCAGCTCCGCAATACGGTTGTTAGAGATGATGAGCTGCCGCGTGGCCAGCGGAAGGTTGACCGGGAAGGTGGTCAGATGCTGCCCAGCGCACTGGACCACAAGTTGGTCGTCACACACGCACCTGTCCGGGCAGCCAGTGGAGATTACCGGGGATGAGGGGACCGCTTTCGCGAGGAGGAGCAGAACTAGAAGCCGCAGGGGTTGCGCGCTTGGCTGCGGGGCAAGACGCATGACACCGCCGAGGGCTTCATCAACCCTGTTTGGACAGAGTCGGTCGCAGTGACATTCTTCATTGATACATCATCACCGTGCGAGCCGCTTGTCCCAAGAAACGATCTCCGCCGAGGTCAAGCCCAAACGTGCCCGTGGCAACCTCTCGCGCGTAATGTCTCAGTTCATCCTGTCTGTTGGTTCTGGATCCGACGCGCATCCGCTCTGCTGGACTTGACGGTCGGCTGCCTTGGTGCTGTTTCGAATTTCATGAATTTATTGAGTGTATTCTGTTGACAGCTGTTCGCACGTCGTAAAAAAGCCGACGTCCTTTGATGCTTCTCTGCTGCTCGCAGTCAGTTGTTCCGTTACATGTTTGCCATCCTCTCGCTTTCCGAAACTGAATCCAAATAAAGGGGGCGCACTGAAAGGGAGGGGGG
>NW_024582560.1:825687-841425 GCF_018398535.1 Haplochromis burtoni | reverse complement strand
TGCGGAGTGATCTCACGCTCGGGAGTGAGATGGAGCGTGGGGAGTGGAAGGGTCTGGGCAGTGGAGGTAATGTAAGGCTGACATTAAATATTAAAGCCCGCGCACAGTTGACACCTAGTGTAAGGTGATCTGTGATGCTTTAGCTGCCAGCACGGGCGCTGTGATTACATCTTCAAACACTACTGGAGGGTCTGTGGGTAAAAGCTGCCTGGATGTAAGAATGTGTATGTAAAGATCTGTTTGTGGGGATGATAGCGTGCACACTTTTCATCAGCCTGTCTCAGGAGTAGGATCAGGTGTACCTGGATGTGCATCTCGTGGGTTTTCTCTGTATGTGACTGACTGTCACAGAGGCAGCCAGCCCACCCACTTGAAACTTTCCCTGAGGTATACAGCCAGCAGATGATGGGCTGAGATGAGATGGTACTAGGTGGTCTCAGGCTGCAGTTGTTTTTCCTCCTCTTTCCAGTCTCAGTGTGAGCCCTGTCTCTATTCTTGGTTCTCTGTGTAGGTGTTGAAGTGCTGAATCAGACTCGGCGTGATGGAGGAGGAGGAGGAGGACAGATGTGCCGCTGACAGTCCGTGAAAGGCGCTACCCCGAGTCGACAGCCAGCAACCTGCTGAACGCTGACCGCTCGCGCACGTCAACAAAACCAGGCGGAAGCCTTTTACCCTGCGATGGTGTGTCAGAACAGTGGGCCTGTGTATAACCTAATGCTTTTTTCACGCTTGCGATCCATGTGGACTGAACTTAATCCACACAGCTGTTTTGCGTCAAGGATATTTAGTGACTTTATGGGGACATCTAGTGACGAAAACTTGGTAATGTTACACAGAAACAGAAACCATGTAATGGTCTTTGTGTAACTATTTTTATATAGTTTGAAGCTATTGCACAAAGATTTTTTTAAATAGATGTCTAAATTTATCTGCTCTCTTTTTATGATCATACAGGAAGCAAAACTGTATAAACCAAACATAAGCCATAACTCAGCAAGTTCAGTCCAGCATTGTGCAAAGCCAAAGCTGATTTTTTGACAAAATCCCCAAATTTCCAAATATAGATGTTGGGGAATGTGCATAAAATGACAAATGAGAAATATGAGGGAATGCTGCAGGCATAGAAACATAAAGTCTGGAGGCTTAAATATCTATCCAGATGTGATATTTACAGAAAGGGTAGAAGAAGATACTTTTAAAACATTAAGAACATTGAGAATTTTTTTTTTTTAATCTAATCATCTCATATATACTTTGAGGAACCATTATTTTGAAAGCGCATAGCAGGACCAGTTCTTGTTTGATTGGCAAGCAGACTTCAAAATACAGGCTTTGCATTATTCCTGACAACGTATAACCTCTGCTGTTTGTTTTCTTGGAATCTCCAGCAGGTACAGTCATGCACAGGCACATCTGTCTTACTCTCTGTTTTCCCTAAAATATTCATCATTATATTTAACCGTCTAGAATGGCATGGCAGAAAAATGCAAAACACTGGAAGAAAGAGCTGCAGCCGAAAGGTGTTTTTGTAATCCTTTAAATCTAGTGTTGTAAGAAGAATCCCCCTATTTATCCTATTTAATCTGCAGACATACAAATTTCTTCCGTTATAACAGCTGGTGTGAAGGTTATGCTGCTTTGAGTGTTCCTGTATTACAAGTCACACAAAGTAATAAAAAAACAGAAATATATTCACGAAAGCATCCAATCACTGTTAAACTGGCAACACATCCTCACATCAGTATCTATCTACAAGGATTTTACAAATTCAGGTCCTTCCCAAATACCAGGCTCTGAGCTGGGACCTTTTCTTTTCACAGTTTGCGTGCCCCTCGTGGTCAGACTATCTGCCACCATGGGCTGAGCTTCCACTGCCATCCTGATGATACACAGCTGTATCTCAGCACCAAACCCTCTAGTCAGTTCACTTCTCTGTCTCTCATTAAGTCCCTGGATGACATCTAAATCTGGATGTAATCCAGCTTTATCATATTGAAAAACAATACAACTGAACTCTTGTGTCAAGTCACGACTCCTGAAAGGGGCTGACCTTCACCTTAACATGGGTAAAGGTCATTAATTTTCAGGGGTTCTCAATCTGGGTGCCATCCTGGAGCCCAGGCTCTAATTCTCATCATATATCAGATCCATCTCTAGAAGTTCTTTCTACGACCTAAAGAACACCTCTAGAGTCTGACCTCATCTCTCAGAGTCCTCAGCTGAAACCCTCATCCATGCCTTCATCACCTCCTGCCTGGATTATTGCAGTGATATCCCGTTAGCTCTGCACAAGCTCAGAACTCACAGTTCTTACCTGCAACAAGTCCTGGCCTTACATCACCCCCACCTAACCTACAAACCACCACATGCTCTTTCTCTCCTGTACTTGTTCAGTCTTATCCTCCCTTCCCTACACCCCACACTGCATTCCCCAGTTAAAGGCTTACTTGCCATCCCCCTCACCAGGCCGGGGTCTTTTAAAGGACAGAGCCTTCGGTGCTGCAGCCCCCCACTCTCTGGAATGTGCTCTCCTCTAAAACACCCTGTCTTTGAAAATTTTCAAAAAGCAGTTGAAATGTTACTTATTCACAGAGGCCTTTGACCTTTGACTTTTTTGTGTAAAGGTGCTATATAAACTATTAAATGTCACTGAACCAATGACACCTCTAACAGTGGTGCGCATACCTCAACTTGACCTGATATTTGATACAAGAAACCCTGGCATGTCAGATCCCTGTTCCCCTCACCACAGGGCACATAATGTGGCTGCACTCCAGCCAAGAAAATCTGCGCTCTGCACCAGTTGTTGTGAGCTGGCTCATTGACATGGCTAATATAAGTCACTTCAAAAGAATGGGGCCATCGTTAATGACACTGGGTTCCCACTTTTGTCTGGTACGCCAAGTCAGAAAGGGATTAACTCTGCAGTAAACGTTGCCACATAAATCGTGTCCGGGTAGCATAAACTCTGATTTTCAAGAGGAGCAGACTACCCTCATGTTATCAAATTATGTTTTGTTTTGTTTTGATTTCAAATGGGCTTTTTTCTTTTCTAACATTATGTCCTTTAAGAAATCCGTGCTTCTGAGCAGTTAGGCTCGACTTTATGCTGTACCCCAAATATTTTTGGCTTGCGGACAATAACAATAAAAATAAAAGTGAAAGTGAAAAAAGAAAAACAATGGCTAACAAAATAATAATAATAATAATAATAATAATAATAATAATAATAATAATAATAAAAATAAAAACTCCAGCTTGTGTACACAATCAGTAAATTAATAACCATCATCCAATCATCAAAGGTCAGTTGGAGTACATTCACTTTCAATACTTCAGGGATCCTTTTACTTAAGTAGAAAGATTGTGTTGTTAATTATTTAAAAAGCCCCAAACTATTGTTTTTGACGCTTTGCAAATCACAGCAATCTATTTTAACTTCTGGTTACACATCCTCATTTCCGGCACCTCCTCCCCCCGTGTTGTCCTTTGTTCCTCCTTACACCGCCCACTTAAAAAATCATGAACTCCCCTACTTCAAAAAATAAAAAACAAATACAAAAACGTACAACTTTAGTAACACCGGAGGTGAAGTTAACTGCAAGTTACTGGTATCACAGTCCATTCACGCTGGTCAGTCCTGTTGGGGAGCAGGTTTGCATGTAAGATAGGCGGAACTAATCAGGAAATGTGGAGCAGTGCTATGATAAGATAACTTGGATCGCTGACATTTAGCACATATACGCGCACGTATATAATGAGTCGGTGTTAGTATTTGCCTACAGGGCTGTGGTCAATGTGAAGCCTGTGTGGCGTGAGGAGTCTTTACTTCCGCAATGATGTGCTTATTTAAAAAAAAAAAAGGCTTCGGTCTATCCTTACGAGTCTTACAGCTAACCTTTAACAGGCATTAGCTATAAAACTGAATTGAAACGTAGATATCCCAGTAGTGGGCTGTTAGCCACGCCCCCCCGTGAATGTTACGTAAGCCGCACGCATGCAGATATATTCAGACGGAAACTTCACGGTGGTCGGTGTTTTCCAGGGTTGTATCTGTGAACTTTGGTTGCTTCGTCAAGGTGAGTGTGTTCATGTTTATTGTAATTCGTGCGCTTTCAAAGCAGCCCGGACGAGTCATGGTGCTGCTGGTGTTTCTCGTTTGACCTTTCGTTTGTGAGACGTCCTTTATCTGCGCCGGTAGCTGCACGGCTAATTTTCTCCTCAGGTGTTCGAGGTAATTGTGTTGTTAGAGGGTCCGAAAATGGACACTTTGTTTTATGTATTAGCCGGGGGAGGAAACGCGTACGTTGCCTTTCTTACCAAAATAAAAGTGTAATGAGTACTTTCGATATGAGCCACAATATATTTCTAATTCATTTTCCAGGTCTGTCAGGATGGTTGTGCTTTCCAAAGACTATGGATATGTGGTGCTGACTGGCATGGCCAGTATGGTCATGGTTACACATCTGGCCATTAAAGTTGGCAAAGCCAGGAAGAAGTACAATGTGCACGTGAGTATTCAAATATGGAGCACAGTGGAGGCTACCTGTTGAAAGGTGCTGTCCTGTACGAATGAACTTGTCACGCCTTGCAGTATCCTCAGATGTACAGCAACGACCCAGAAACTGGGAACATTTTCAACTGCATCCAGCGGGCACACCAAAACACGTAAGTATAGTAAGGTAATGTAATCCATGTCAGCAGCATTATGTCATGTTCTTTCATCGACAACAAAGAAGCAGGTTGATGTTAACGTCGCTCTTGTGACCTCCTCACCAGCCTGGAATCCTACCCTGCCTTCCTCTTCTGCCTGGCTGTTGGCGGTTTTCATTCACCTGTAAGTTTATTTTCATTGTGCTGCCACGTTGTATCTGCACCATAATCATACAATTTATTTTTGTCAACTGTGTCACAACGTTTTGGCTAAAAATGTTCACAACTTGTTGCATGCAATGGGTAGCTGTTCTGTCAAGTCCTGTTGCATCTGATTGTTTGTGTGGCTGTTGCAGCGTCTGGTCAGTGGACTTGGAGTCGTGTGGATTATCAGCAGAGAGGTTTATGCACACGGCTACTCTACAGGAGGTAAGAAACCGTTCAGCAGTTCGCATCGATTTCTATTCTTCTTATATCATAAAACATGGTCAGAATGTATGTCTGTCTCTCATCTTAATTAGATCCTAAAAAAAGAATGAGGGGAGCTTTTGGAAATCTGGCTTTACTTGGGATGATGCTGGCCACACTGAACTTCGGAGGCTCTCTGCTGGGCTGGAGGGGGAGCTCACGTATGAGCCGTTTTGGTGTTTGATCCAATATGTAATGAAAATTTACGCCTGGGCCAATTCAGTCATCATCGCTATGGTGTAACTCATACACTTGCACTGTGCTCATCTTTAAGTGGTTAAGTCAGGTGTGTTAGCTGATCTGACTAGTTCTTCAAGAACTGTATGGCCTGATTTAGAATAATGCAGACTAGCACTCTACAGTCGTGCATTTATTAATGAATAAAAAGAAGTAATGATGAAGAAATTCCTTGTTTATTGTGCTGCAAAGGAACTTTACTAAAGATGGTTATTCAACTGTCCTGCATTTGTAATTAAAATCCTCCATAACTTCTATTTTCCTGTTTGTCATAAAACTGACACCTTCTCATATCAACTGTTTCATTTCTTTGCCTGAATGTGGTTAACAATGGCCTGTGTGTGGAGGGAGTGGCTCTTCTTTCTGGAGTAATGTTCAAAGTGCACCTACCTTGTCTGGACAGGCAGGAACCAACGCTGCTGAAGTCTTAAGCGAATCATAGTTGACAATAGAAACTGTCGTTCACACAGTGACACTGCATAATGCCTGAGAGCTTACCCACCTATTATTGCGTTTGCCACATACAAAGATTTGATATATTTATTTTCATTAAACAGGAAAGTCATTCTTGCATTTCATCATACATCACTGCAGGCAGTAAAGTAACCAAGTTAAAACATCAGAGCTTCGTTCCACTGTATTTGCAGTGCATTCCAACCAGTCCAGATGGAGGACCCTTAAAATGATTCCAATGCTGCTCTCAAACCTCCACTGTGTGCGAACAACAATTTCACTAAGTGAGTTTTACAATTTACAGATATCTAAGTATTTGGCTTAGCAGGGTATCTCCTCAGTAAACACTGGCAGACAAAACATTTAAAGAAAAGCAATCACTATATTCAAGATTTCCATGACTTTGTGAACATAACTGCATGTTTAACAGCTGCAACAGTAAATAATCTGCATTTGTAATTCGGGCTAAATTACAATTTGGAAAAATAAAGTGGTTTCCACTGTTGGAGACCTGGCGTGTGTTTCTCCAAAGATGTGGCTTTACAATTGTAAAATATGTTTAATTTTTTGTCAACTTTCTGCAAGACCTTAGCTTCACATGACACAGATTGGGCAATTGGATTTGAAAATGCACTTTGCTAACATTTGGTCACCCGAGGGATTGTGATTGTTTTGAGAAGCTTTCCCATGAGCCTTCATTCTGCCTTACTGGCTATTCTTACAGTTACGGAGGACTTCATGCGACCTTGATCCACATTACCTCAGATCACCCCTAGAGGGCAGTGTAACCGTTTGTGTCATATTAAAGTGCTGTGCAGGAGTCAGTCAGGGGCGCAGAGTCATCTTAATTTCCATCGGAGTGGGGAGTTCTCAGCACACTGAATGTCTCCAAAACTTTAAAAGGAATGTGGAAGAAACTTCCCGCTTAAAACATTAAGAGTCCTTGGTTAAATACGTTTTTTTTTCTTAATGGCTAACAGTAGGTTCTCAGTGCCAAAGAGAGGTTTTGCTCACATCCAAAGTGGTCTTCCTTTGGTGTTAGATTTGCTTCGGTCCTCTGAGTGATGGAAGTGACTGACAGAACAGGATCTTCTGTCAGTAGGTGTACCTGGACAGTGGCGTGTCCTCCATCAAATCATCCTAAATAAGGTGATTTTAAAAAAACATTATCAGTACTCCACAGAGCATAATTCAAAATATGCGCTCACTTGCCACTTCATTAGGTATACCTCCTGTTGGAGAAATATCTAATGACCTAATCACAGTGCAGAGACTCGGTGCATTTAGGGCAGGGGTGTCGAACTCCAGGCCTCAAGGGCCGGTGTCCTGCAGGTTTTAGATATTACCCTGGGTCAACACACCTGAATCAAATGATTAGTTCATTACCAGGCCTCTGGAGAACTTCAAGACATGTTGGGGAGGTCATTTAGCCATTTTAATCAGCTGTGTTTGATCAAGGACACATCTAAAACCTGCAGCACACCGGCCCTTGAGGCCTGGAGTTCGACACCTGTGATTTAAGAAACTGTGACTGTGGCATGGTTGTTGCCACCAGATGGGGTGGGCTGACCTTCAGAAACGGCTTATTTACTGAAAATTTCCCACACACGCATCTCTATAGTTCACAGAGAATGGTCCAAAAAGGAAAAAAAATCCAGTTAGTGGCAGTTCACTGGGTGATATCTTGTTGATGTCAGAGGAGACTGCCCAGGCTGCTTGAGTCATACAGAAGGGCAACATTAACTGTAATAACTCTAATAAAAACTATAATAAACCACTTGTTACAACCCAGGTGTGCAGAAGAGTACCCTGTGGGTTAAGACATGGAAACTGAGGCTACAATTCATACAGGTTTACCAAAGTTGGACAATAGAAAATGTGGAGACATGTTGCCTGGCCTGATAAATCTATATCTGCTGCAACATTTTGGATGGTAGGGTCAGAAATGGTCGAAAACAACACGAGGGATCCATTGTGCGTTATATCAATGTTTCAGGCTGCTGCTGGTGGCGTTATGGTGTTGGGGGTGTTTTCTTGGCACAATGTCACAGACTATCTGAATACTGTTGTTGACCATATCTATCCCTTTATGATCAGAGCATATTCATCTTCTGATGGCTGCTTCACACAACACATCATGTCACGAAGCTCAAATCCTTTCAAACTGGTATCTTGGCAATGAGTTGTCTGTACTCGGATGACCTTTACAGTCATCAGATGTCAGTCCAATCAAGCACCTTTGGGATGTGGTGAAACTGGAGATTCACATCATGGATGCACAGCTGATAAAGCTGCAGGTTTATCAGTTGTCATGACAATATGGACCAAGATCTCTGAGGCATGTTTCCAGGAATGTTTTGTTGACTCTAGACAACAAAGAATAAAAGCAGTTCTGAAGGCCACAGGGGTCCAGCCAACCACTAGCAAGGTGTAAATAATGAAGTGGCTAGTGAGGATCTAATAAAATATATGAAAATAATTTTCAGTTTCTCTTACCTAAGCTCTCGAATATTTTTAATCAGCTAAACCACATCTCAAGAGTAACCCCTGATCAAGAAATAAGCTAGCGGCCAAGTCACGTTCCAATATGTCATCTCTGCTTGCAGTTAATATTCTAATACCCAAGTTCATCTTGACAGTGAAGGGTGCTTAATAAAAGATGCAGTTATTTGGTATTTGACTTTCATAAAGTTTGGGGACTTCTAAGATGGAGATTGTTAAAAAAAAGTGGTGAAAATGGTAATGCAAAGGTACTAGACTGTATCTTACCATGGGCAGGTCCTGCAGACGATGGAACTCCGGGTGGTTAGTGCGCTGGCGGAACTTGAGGAAGAGGACGACAAAGACGATAGCTGTGGTGACAATAAACACTGACAGCAGACCAGCCAGCAGAGGGTCTAGAGGGGAGCTGGAACGGTGACCGGACCCCTCTACACGATAAAGAATTTGATATGATATGAAGAAAATAAAATAGGTCATGGTAAAGGCAAAACAACTCAATGGGAGAAGCTTAAGGCAACACCTCATCACACTTAGCACCTGCCAGTCACCTTACCTTCACCGCCAAATTTATTTACAGACTGGACCTCCTTGTACACCGACCCAGCAGGGGCTCCACCTGGAGATGCGGTAGCTGTGTTCAGAGATTCAGAGTGTGGCCATGTGGTGAAGGTGGGTGCTGTGGAGCTTGTGTGGTGCACTGCTGGGGCTGGCTGAGATGAAAAGGTAGAGAGGGAATGGTTGGTCAGAGGGGTTTTGCCTTCTGTAGCTGCAGGGTGCAGAGGGGTGGTGGTCTGAACAGTCGGCGCGGATGAAAGGCTCTCTGCGGCAGCTGAAAGTGGGGATGTGAGCGCAGTGCTGTATCAATTCAAAACAGTACAGATTCTTCAAACGAAATGAAATGCATTCACAACAGCCAGAGGTAACGCTGCACTGCCCTGCTGACGTTAAAGCTGCCGCGATTGTGTTTGTGCAGCATGTGTGGCTCACGCCCTGACAAAAATCTGTGCAAATTACAGAAAACCTTTGTCAGTATATCAGAACGCTGTGAATCCCAATGGCCTGCGCTTTCAAGCATCACTGCTCACACAGAGGTACTCTTGAATCAGATAAATCCACAGTCTTTTCTCCAAGAGCTTTGGACTCTGAGGTCTCAGCTTAAAGCCACAGAACTACATTAAATAAGTAGCTACTGTTTGCTTAAGAATTTAAATATATCCCAGCGATTCCAAACAGTTGCTGCAGATTTGTCACGTGCACACCATTATGTGAATCTCCTGTTCTACCACATCCCAAAGGTGCTCTACTAGACTGAGATCAGGTGTCTGTGGAGGCCTTTTTTCACAACATAGTGGGTATGCACTGCTCATAAAGAGATGGACATGGTCAGCAACAATACTCAGGTAGGCTGTGGTGTACATGGCTCATCTGGTGCTAAAGGCCCAAAGTCTGCCAAGAAATCCGATGCTTGTTTTCACCTTAAGCAGGTCAACTTGACTGTGTCTGCATGCCTAAATCCACTGAGCTGCTGCCATGTGATTGACTGATTAGCTTTAATGAGCAGTTGAACAGGTGTAACGAAATAAAGTGGCTGATGATTGTTTATGCGTAGAACAATAACTTTCTCTCGGTGTGGGTGTATTTCATTTCACCTCATGCGCATGTGCCTGCACTGACAGTTTGGTGGGGGCTGAGAATGTGCACATGGTGTGATTGACAGCCGGACTACATTCCTGCAGCAGAACGGACAGACTGTCAAAGTACTGTGCGGTGTCAACAAAATACACAAACCACAAAAATGTTTGTTTTCTAATTGGATGATAGTGAGAATATTTTCGAGTGAGAATATTTTCAGCTTTCAAAGCGAGAAGCCACACACAGCCTGCACGTTATTCTGCAGGGACGGGGCAACAACAAAGGGTCAAAAAGGGACAAGTGAGAGGGATCTGTCATATTGTTATTTCTGTGCTTCTCAAAGCGGTAACACAGCATCAGCTGAGTGGGTTATATTTATATAATCTATAAAAGGAATCTTTTAAACAAGGTTGCGACACACATTCTTATTCTCAGTGCAGTCAAGCGGGGGTCAGGTCAGGCGAGGAGTGTGTTGCACGAACATTGCTGGCAAAAGGGACTGTGCCCAAGAAGAGCCTGTGTTTGCAAACAGGCAGTGTTTAAGTGTGTGGGAAGTTTTATTTTAAGGCTCCAGTCTGGTCAATCTAAACAGACCGGACTTGAAAATTATAGATGGACAATTATAGAATTATGATATAATCACATAATCGCACGTTCCTAATTATAAAGATGCAGCTTTTTAAGACAAGTCATATGAGGCTGATTACCTGAAGGAGTTAGAGTACCGAGGTCTGCGTGCTGAGATGTAAGTGCTGCGGGGATTGCTGTGAACAAGTGGGTTTTAAGTGCTGCATCTGTCAGAGTCTCTGCACGGACTGTTCCTTCTGTCTCGCTGAGGGTTGTGGTTTCACCCGCGGATTCATCCCTGCCTGCAGGAATACGTGCATGCTCTGGGGACTCATTCCCAGGATACTCTGTCAGGTTAGAAGATGCTGAGCTTCCAGGATGATTCAGGAAGACGGCCGGTGTGAAGACATTGGGCAGAGCACTGCTTTGACCTGTAATTTGATAAAGAGAACTCCTGTTAAAGAGACTTTGACTTTAGGACCGTTTTCCAGACTAGTGATGACTTTGTCACGTTTAAATTAACATAAAGGTATTTTAATTACTCATCAAGTGAGTGTTAAAATAGCAAAATAGTGTAAAAATATAACTTTCAATTTGAAGTTCATTATCAGTCCTGTCTCTTTCCCCTCACCTCCAAACAGTGAGGCTGGATCTGCTGGAGGTCTCTTCCTGTTTAAAGGGAGTTTTTCCTTCCCACTGTCACCAAATGCTTGCTCACTGGGGTCAGCTGACTGTTGGGATTTTTCTCTCTATAATTTTAGGGTCTTTACCTTACAATCTAAGGTGACCTGAGGTGACAGTTGACTGAATTGATTTGTTTGGGTTCCTAAAAAGGAAAGGGTGAAAACTTTTTGCTTTATATTTGCTTTTGCGTGTGTTCTCGAGGTAAACGACTCTAATTTGACATTTCATCGACTAACACATTGACGTCCCCTTCAATTTCAAGTTTTAATCTACTTTAGGTGCTATTTTGCATCATGACAGATTCATTATGGCGAATTACGAGTAAGCCAAGAGAGATGAGAGGAAACTCTAAAAATAAAAAAACAAAACAAAAGGAAAGGAAAGGAAAGTTAACAAACATCGTTTAACGAAGATGAAATGCAACCAAGAACCTGCAGCAACATGATCTCCGTCATCGCCTCAATCACACCAATAAATAGTCGCGTGCGGACTCGATTACGAGCCCGACTCACATCAGCGGGATGTCAGAAGTGTTCGCATCAAACACAAAGACACACAGAGAAAGAGAGAGAGAGAGAATGGCAGCTTACCTCTTGTCCGCGTTGTGCCGGACAGCACAATCAACACGCAAAACACCAAATGAATTTCAGTTTTCATCTCAGCGGCGGCAGGCTTCCCCCTTTAGATTACACAGCAGCTCTCCTCTGTGGCTCTCTGGGGTTGTTTCCGTTACGCGATTTGACAGGGCACATCATGGGCTCTAAAAATATCCTGAGGGAGTCAGGCAGAAGAGAAGCAGGGGTGGGGCTGGATGCGGGCGGTGTTGGTGGGTGGCACCGCAAAGAAATAGATTCTAATGAGTAAAACAAGCTTCCCCGATAACCACCGCAAACTCACGCGTGGCCTCTCGTCTCGGTGTTTGTCCTTTCGGAGCCAATCATCTCTACATGGAAGTGTCCACAACGCGTCACTTTGCAGTCGCTGTTGCTCTGCTGCACCAATCACACATCAGTGTGTCAGAGGCGCAGTTGCGTGCGTCAGGAGCGCCCGTTCGAAGCGCCGTGACACCGAAGTGGACGCGCTCTTTGACAAGTTTTACTGCGCTGTTTATCACTGTGAAAACTAGTCTGCAGTATCAAACAGCTGAATGTGTGTCAGTGTCTTGCTGTGGCTCACAGCAAGGTGGTTGGCTCAGCCACCTCTCAGTTCCCACTGAGGTCAGCGTGTCGTCACGGCTGAGCGCACTGCCCACCTGTGTGCCGCACGGACAGCTGAATGACCCGCTGCGTCCTCTCTCGGCGTTGTCTTGACACACTTTAGAAGACGCCGAATTTTCCTTTAATTTTTTTCCTTAAAAAATCATTGCTTTGAGCTGTAAAGGATATCCAGACGCAACAGTAAAAGAAACCTTCACCCTGTCCCAGATGGAGCCTCCAGGCAACCCGGGAGGCACCCCGGTGGAGCTGGAGTTAACGGTGGAGAATGTGGAGTCGGTAAGTTAGGATATTAGTCAAAACTCGTGCATTTAACTGGGAAGTTTGAGTTATGGAATGGAAACAGCAGCATGTTTTCCCAGGAAGAAAAAGAACTGCAGCACATTCTGCTGATATAAATATGATTTCATACCAAATTAGTGAAACGATTTTTTTTATCATGTAAATAACTGTAGTTTGCTCATCATAGAGAGACTGGGCAAAGTGTAGCATTTGTAATATGATGCCAGTTAGAAGCACCTGCTGTACTAATAATAACTAACACATGTGCTTTGGATTAGTTGCTGTGACAACACATTTTTCAGTAAATTCAAACATTTGGCCATCCAGCATTATTAATGATTATTAGTGGTTGTTGTACATGTTGCCCTGCAAATTTAAAGCCAGTTTTATGTGCTAAAATATTCTCGGCATATCCCTTTGACTTCTTACATCGCTTACTTTGTTCTCTGCACTGGTATGTGTTTCTCCATCCAGGCTCTCTACCAGCTGTACTTTGATCCAGACATGGAGCATAAGAATGTAGCCCAGAAGTGGCTGACCCAGGCCCAGGCCTCTGCACAGGCTTGGCACTTCTGCTGGGCCCTGCTCAGCCCTGACAAGGTCTGTAGTTTTTCCCCCTCTTTACCCCCACGCTTCACTTTTCTGTAACAAACATTAGGCACCATAACTTAATACAGCCTGGTTGAATGTGAAACTAAGAGCAGCCGTGTGTGAATGTGTCGCTTTGCAGATCCCAGAGGTTCAGTTCTTCGGTGCCAGCACCCTGCACACCAAGATCTCCCGTCACTGGAGTGACCTCGCTGCAGACCAGCACGAGAGCCTGAGGACGCAACTGCTCAGCCATATCTTGCAGTTCTCTTCTGGGCCTAAAATGGTGCTGACTCGTTTGTGTGTAGCACTGGCCTCTTTGGCTCTTAACCTAATTCCCCAGGCCTGGTCTCAGCCGGTGGCGGACATGGTGAGGGCTTTCCAACCGCACAAACCTGATTCTGAAGATGGCTCTGGAGCAAAGGCCTCTCAGGACCCCCACACACATTGTCTCACTCTGCTAGAGCTTCTCACCGTGCTTCCAGAGGAGTTCCAGAGCAGCCGCTTGGCTCAAGCTCGGCGAGGCCAGCTGAGGGAGGCTCTTGCCGGAGAGTGGGCAGTGGTGTGTCCTCTGCTGCGACAGCTCATGCAGAGCCAGGACTCATCGAGTCAGGTGAAAGAGAAGGTGCTCAAATGCCTGTCTAGCTGGGTGGCGCTAGATGTGCCTTTGGGGGAAATCCAGGAACTGCTCCATGACTGCTTCACTGCGTTGTCCGACCCAGAGCTGTTTGACGCAGCTGTGGAGACGATAGTTAACGCCATCTCACAGCCCGACTGCCAAAGGTGAGAAGCACAGCTGGATGATTAGGTGATGATGAGTGACATGCAGTATATGGGTGGATGACTCCAAACATTTGTGTGCAGGTACATTAATGCTCTACTGAGCCTGATGCCTCTGGTGCTGGGCCTCTATGACCAACTGAAGACAGCAGCTCAGGATGGGGACATGGAAACCTCACATGGTATCTGTCGAATTGCAGTTGCTTTAGGGGAAACACACTCCAGGTACACAGAGTAGCACACAACTACACACACACACTCTACCCTGTACCTGGGCTCCACCATTTGTCTTTTATGTCTGAAATGTTCTTTTATTTCTTACATTTCTTTCCCTGTGACAGAGTTCTGTTGGAACAGGTGGACCACTGGCAAGAATACCTAGCTCTGGTTAACATGATTCTCTTCTGCACGGGCATCCCTGGACACTACCCAGTTAATGAGACCACAAGTTCTCTTACTCTCACCTTCTGGTACACTCTGCAGGTATGGAGAGTGAAGTATTAACGTGTTGTCCATTAGGACAAAAGATTTATACTTCCTTTTTACAAAATCAGCTTGTTATCATTTTTAGGATGACATTTTGTCATTTGAGGAGGAGAAGCAGTCTGTTTACCTGCAGGTTTACAGGCCAGTTTACTTCCAACTGGTGGACGTGCTGCTTCATAAATCCCACTATCCCTCCCAGGAAGAGTACGCCTCCTGGTCCTCTGATGACAAAGAGCAGTTTCGTATTTACAGGTGGGTCTGGTGTTAATATTTTTTCTGTTTGATTGAAATTTGGAGGCTGACTTTAATAATCTACACTGATAATCTTTCTTCAACGCCCAAGACCAACTTTACAAATAGGTTTTCCTGACTTTGTAGGGTCGACATCTCGGACACTTTGATGTACGTGTATGAAATGTTGGGGGCAGAGCTGCTCAGTAACCTCTATGAGAGGCTTGGCAGACTACTGATGGACCCCCAGCAGTCAGCAGTATGGCAGGTAATGCCCTGAATAACTCCTATTCAGCCGCTTAAAATTAAATCGTATTAACTGAATTTTCATACAATGAGCTTTTGATTTACTTGTAAAAACCACACAACCTTAAAAAAGTAAGTAAGCATTACTCAAGTGATTCAGGTGCTTCAGAAAGCCATTGAGATAAATGGCAAAGAGGTTGCATTCCTCTAAAAACATCACATACATACATATAATACATGCGTATAATAAATAAAGGCAAAAATACAGTTCAAATATTCGTACTTTATTTTTCTCCTTCTAAAGCAGCTGAGAGTGCTCATCTGAAAATTTCATTTACACAAGTGGAGGCAGCAGTTTGAGGTTTTTGTATTTTTCCCTAGATTTTGATCTATCTTGTATACAAGGACCGAGGGGCAGAAAACAGGTCACAAAGCATCGCTTAGTTCCACTTGTGATTATATAAAACCATGTGTGCAGACACTTGTTTAGTTACATTTAAAATCTAAAGGGTCTTATTCTGAAAGTTTGCAGATTTTTTGGGAGGGTCTTTTTCCTGTTGCATGCAACCCATCGGTCTTTGAAAGATGAATGACTTTGTCATGGCTTTAAAGTAGTCCAGGTGTAAGACATTAACCACCCAAACAAGAGGCAAAGTAATTGAAGTCACTCATAAAAAGAGTAAACTATTATTTTCACAGTGCAATGAACATCTAC
>NW_024582560.1:808109-816827 GCF_018398535.1 Haplochromis burtoni | reverse complement strand
TAATCCTAATATATATGTATATATATATATATATCCATCTATGAACTAAGCTAAAACTGCAAATTAATCTTTGATGACTGATAAGACTGTAAAAGTTGTTTCACCTGTAGTAATGAACCTGCAGTTATTGCATATGTGTGTTAACTAAATTGTAAATTAGTTCACAAATAGATTTGGTTGTTTCAGTCTGTCCTTCTATAAAACTGTGGTGCCGGCCGCTTTAGTGACCCATTCTTGGTGCTTGCTTCTTAGAACAAAAAATAAGATCTTCCAGGTGTCCATCAGGGGCCGATATTAGTCTTTCTTTGACTGAACAAAAGATTTGTGCTCAGCTGAGCCACCTACAGAGAAAGTGACTGACACTGAAAGGTAGCATTGTTAATGTTGCAGGAGAAAGGACAGCCTCCTTGCTCTCTCCTAGAGCCCACACTTGTTATCTTGAGTGTTCAAGCACTTCAAAGCAGTATTCAGAGCTAACTATAGCACAATTCACCATGATCCACTCCTACTTCATTAAGCATTAGGAATAGAGAACTGAAGTAAATAGCATGTTTCACTGAGTATTAGGGATATTGTTATTGTTTTAATTATTCAGTTGTACTTATGATTTAGAGGAATAAGTCTACACCTTTACAACTGCTGTGAGTCTGACCATTCAAAATAATCTCATCTTTTGAGCCTTATAGTCAATAGTTGCTTTTACATAACTTGTTTTAACAGATCTATTAAACATATTACAGCTCCTGAATGTGTGGCTTGTTATTTGACTGTGTGTGTAACAGACTGTTTGTTTCTATCATCTCAGCTTAGTTGTGTTTAAGAGCTTTTACAAACATCGTGTTTTACCAGTTGTTGAAGTAAATTCTTACTTTATTTTCATTCTTTTTTTAATTTTGATTGCTGTGAGTCTCTTTTTTTTTTCAAATTACAAGTTTTATTGTCATATGCACAGTAAAGAGACATCCTTTACTGTCCACAACAGATGCCAAACAGAAAAATCCACATATAAAATAAATGAATACAATAAATTATCATTAAAAAAACAATTATAAAAACAGCAAGAAAGTTTAATTATACAAATAAAATAAAAGAATCTGAGCTGCTAAGCTAGTTCTATATATATGCAATTTGGAATGCTTCATGTCGTCTCTAACACCAGACTTTGTTTATTTCCATCTCCAGGACACTGAGGCGCTGTTGTTTGGCTTCCAGTCCATAGCTGAGACCATAGACGTGAACTACTCTGATGTTATTCCCGGTCTTATTGGTCTGATCCCCAGAATCAACATCAGCAACATTTTGCTAGCCGACACTGTGATGTACACAATAGGTACAGTGTATGTTCAGACACCTGCATGATATTATCCTTGTTCATAGTAAGAAGTTATGCCTATTTTAAAAGAAAATTCTTATTTTCTCTTTTTCTTGCTTAGTCTGTTGTAACAGATCTTTGGTTGCTCGGCTCTCTTTTACGATCGTAGATTTGTGATTGTGATTTGTGTTTATGCTCAAACGGAAATTTAACATCCCTCGTCGAACAGGCTCACTTGCTGAGTGGCTGGCTGACCACCCAGTGATGCTGGGTGGCATATTGCCTATGGTGCTTCAGGGCCTTGCAAAGCCAGAGCTGTCTGTGTCTAGTGTATCTACACTGAAGAGGATCTGCAGGGAGTGCCGGTATGACCTCGGCCCCTACGCTCAGAACATCCTGACGGTGTCACAGGTCAGACACAGAGAAATACACAGCAACACGTAATCAGGGTTTTTAAACCATGCAGTGATTTGTTTACTGTGCTTTTGTAGGATGTACTGGTTAAAGAAGTCCACAAGGTGAGTTCTTAACCTTAAACAGTCACAGTTACTTTGAAACACAGACCATATCACCTCCCTGTCTGAGGGAGGGTGGAATTTATTAGGTGTGTGTGTGTGTGTGTGTGTGTGTGTGTGTGTGTGTGTGTGTTAATTAATAACAGTAAGTGTTTAAGACGTGTGTGTGTGTGTGTGTGTGTGTGCAGAGCAGCCAGTGCATGTGGCTGATGCAGGGTTTGGGTTTCCTGCTGTCTGCCCTGCCATCAGAGGAGATTTTAGGGAGACTGCACTCACTCATCACGCCTCACATCCAGCAGCTGGATACACTGGCCCAGCAGGAGGTAAATGTAAAAATAATAATAATTATATGCTTTAGTAAATTGATGTTTAAAAAAAATACAGGAAATGCTATAGTTTACAATTCTTTGTAAATCCAGTTGAATATAGAACATCCTGAAGCCTTTGAGAAAAAAGTAAGAGCAGCAGTATTTGTATATTTTCTACAGAATATTAGTGTCTGGTTTATTTTGAGTGTGTTTGTATATGTGTAAATGTGGGCGGGTGGGGGTGGGGTAGTATTGTAATAGTCTGTAATGGTTTATTCCAGTGTTTTCTGTATAGGGTGACCAGTCTTAATAACACATAGCAGACAAAACACCATCACTTACCTATTAGTATAAATTCTCAATGTTCAATCCACGTTTCAGCTACAAACCGTCATCAGTGCAATTTGAGTGAAACCATATCGATATGCAGTCATGTGAAAAACTGAGTCCATCCTTAATACAACCACAGGAATTAAAGTGACAGGTACTGCTAAGTGCTGCTAATCACATCATCGTGTGATTAGCTGATCATCAGCAAGTGTGAGCACCTCTATAAAAGCAGCAGGTTTGGCAGTTTGCTGCTCTGAAACATTCAGGTGTGTGCTAACACAACGGCAAACACGAAAGCAGCCAGCAATAATCTTAGAGAAGCAATTATAGCTGCCCATCAAGACTATTTCCAAACAATCTGACGTCCGTCATTAAACAGTGAGAACGATTATTCACAATCTGAAAAAATTGAATTTAACAAACCAATGAAATTCTAGAACAATGTCCTAATTCAAACAAACAATGTTTGGCCATAGAGCACATCATCATGTTTGTCAAAAAACAAACACAGTATATCAGCACAAATACCTCATACCAGCGCTAAAGCACGGTGGTGGAGTGATGATTTAGGCATGTTTCACACCTACAGGACCATGCAGAAGTCAATGAGTCGACCATGAACTCGTAGGCATACCAAAGTATTCCAGAGACAAATGTGAGGCCATCTGCCTGACAGCTAAAGCTTGGCCCAACCTGTGTCATGCAACAGGACAATGATCCCAAACACAGCAGCAAATCTAAAACAGATTAACTGCAAAAGGAAAGAATCAAGGTGCTTCAGTGTCCACAGACACTGAAGCACCTTGATTCAGTGTCCACAGGACTGCAGAGAGTCCTGTGGACAACTTCTTTGTCACATCATTGTATGTAAATGCCAGGATGGAGTGCAAACACTAATCAACAGTGAAGACTCTGCATTGCATGATAGATACAGATACATACAGTTGTACTGATAATTATACTGGTAAGCTTCTATTATATAAAGCATAGTACTGTATTTTTTTGGCAAGTCTCGTCCTTTATTTTAACAGTGAAAATTCTTACATTGTAACTGATACAAATGTGATACTGAATCAACAATTACAGAAGAGGTGCTGGTGCCTACGAATTGTTTGGGTGACCTTGCTGTTTTTTTAATGCTGGTGACAATTTGGTCTGAAGTAAAAGAGATATTAGTGTGATTAGTTTGATTAGTTCATCATTTACTTCATGAGAGAAAAAAGAAAAACTTTCTGTTTTTCTGAAGCAGTTCTGCATCACCTGGCAGCTCTGCGTCTGAGTGTTTTTTTAAATTCAAACTGATGGGGGCAACCCCACAGCTGTCATCACATTTTGATTGCACTGTTGCACAATCCTGCGTGAATGTGACATCAGCGTTTTTCCACTCACGTCCTCCCTCCAGTTTAAAGCACTGACAAACAAGTGAAAACAGCGATGAAAGGGCTGCAGCCACCTGAGCAACAGTCATTTGTTATATAACATATCCACATTTAGAAAGAGTAACAATGCTTCCTTTGCAAATAGAGCACAGCAAGTAATCCAGAGTTGTTAGAGTACAGATAAAATGCATTTCGATGCACAGTTTGTCAGTTAAGATGTTAAAAACATCTTTTCACACTCAGATTCTTAACACAGCTTTTACAGTAACAGCAGCGGCTTCACTCTGACACTTGACAGTTACTTGTCCTTTATTTTTTAAGCTTTTCAAGCTTTGCGCTGTACATATCAGACCCATGTACCTTCTCTCTCCCCACAGCTGAATCCCACTAATAAACAGAGCATCATCCACATTGTGGGGATGCTGGCCAGTCTCTTTACCACTCTGGACATCAATCGGCAGGCAGACTGCTTAGAGGGAGCAGCCAGCTCCAGACTCCCAGTCCCCCAGAGCACGCAAAACCCAGTAAGTTCAGAGGAAAAACAACAGCTTGATTAGCAGAGAACAGTTAGAAAACCCACTATGCCTGTGGGTACAAAGTGTTAAAGTTCATATATAGAACTTCTTATGCTAATATTTTTTAATTAAAAACTATTCTTTTCTTTTTTTCGTAAACTTAGGTGGTCGTTGTGCTACAACAAGTCTTCACTTTGATCCAGACCATCCTCAGCAAATGGCTCCATGACTCGGAGGTGGTAGAGGTAGGAGGGTTTTCACCTCTTGCATAAACGTGTGTATGTGCGTTTCATGACTCACACATGCCCACTGCGCCCCCCTCTACCAGGCAGTGTGTGGGGTTTTTGATAAATCAGTTCAAACCCTCCTACATGATTTTGGACCCATGGTTCCTCAGCTGGGAGAGATGCTGGGGGAGATCTATAGCGCCTTCCCACAAGCCTCGGCTTTGGACCTGGCTCGGCAGGTACACCTCCGCATACACAGGCCAGAGTTAAAGTATTACTCCTCTGACTCTGACACAGACTCTCGCAGGCTCAGATGTCAGTCTCTTTGTTTCTGTATGTTTTAAAGATGGTTCACATATTTGCTGGAGAGGAGCATCACATCCCTCACATCAGAAGCCTCACTGAAGTGTTAACATCCACCACGCTCACTATATTTCAGCAAGGTAATAAGAGGCTGCGTGGAAATGCACCTCTTTTGAATCAGGGCTTTTCTTACCGTGTGCTTGCTCGGCAGGTCCGAGAGATCATCCTGACATTGCTGAATCGTTTATGGACCTTCACGCCCAGGTTGGTGGAAGCCGTGCGAGTTTAGGAGCGTCAAAGAAATTCATTGTTTGACTACAACACCCATGTCTTCTCGTCTGTTAGATTCTTAAAAGGAAGCCTGATTTGTATCTGTCTGAGCAGTTCAATGTGAAAGCACTGTTTTACTGTGGTGAGTATCACCGCATGCTCATGAAAAGAAAATTTTACATTGTTTTTACAGTTCCTGCAAAAGTGCCTTTGTGTGAGTCACTCACTGAATCAGTCATGTTTGTCTGCAGGGATTCTGTCACTCAAGTTTCCAGAGACACCCACAGTAAAAGCTGCCAGCCAGTTCTTTGTAAGCTGAGGCAAAAAATGTGCAGACTTTCATATAACATCATGTTTCTTGTCAGAACTGAATTTCTCACCTTTTCTACCCTATTCCTGGCAGACAGAGTTCCTGAGTCGCTGTAAAGACATGCCCTCATTTGGTGATGTGCTGCAGAGGGATGGAAAGCTCCTGACAGAGACCGTTCTGCAGGTAAACTAGTGACAGTATCGGAGCGTCCACCTCAATTCGTTAAACCCATGGGTTTCTTTTTTCATTCTGGCACTGAATTTGTCTTTTAATGCTAACATATTGTACATTTTTCCTCCTCTCTCAGGCGGTTGGAGGTGAGTCTCCCAGCAGTCTGACGGAGCACTTCTCTGAGGTGCTGCTCAATCTAAGCAGGCACTGCCCGGCCCTGCTGTCTCAGTGGCTTAAAGAAACACTGCAGACCCCAGGGTTCCCCTGTGCCCAGCTCACTGCAGAGCAGAAACACACCTTCAGTCAGCAGCTTCTAAGGTAAAGTACAGCACCAAGTGGTAGAGAAGTATTACCTATTCAATTAATGGACAAGTTGTTTATTGTTTTGTAGTTTTTCCTCTGTTCTCCACCACCGTGGTTTCTAAATCAGTCAAGATATGACTCAAGAGCAGAGGTTCAGCTTTAATTCGAGGGTTTAACACATTTTGAATGTAACCAGTGGTTTGCGCCTTGTTGTAAATGCTCTGCATTTCCACTCATGAAAGTGTGTCTTGATTGTAGACATTGAGAATGCTGTCGAGTCGTTTTTCCTGACCATGAAAGTATTTAGTCATCATGTGGTCTTCTGGTGTCGGTTAGCTGTCCAGTGCATTCCTCTGCTTTTTAAAAATAAACCATACAGTAGATTTTACACCTCTCAAAGTTGTTCTCTCTCTGATAGGTTTATTTAAGTTTTTCAGCCTAATGGTGTCCTCACCAACTTGCACTGACTTCTCCTTGTGCTTCATATTTAAAATTACAGTCAAAAGATATAAAATACAAAGTCAACTTCAGATAATCTGTCTGCTTCATTTGTCATGAAATAACAATGAAACAAGCCTCACCTGACCAGGATACTGCTGTCAGTCAGTTTCCAATCTCTCTTTGAGCCTCTAAAAATGGCTGTAATTAATAAAGAGTGAATGCAAAACGTTTATAAGACCCCTCGAATTAAAGCTGAAAGTCTGCCCTTTAATTACATCTCTATTGCTTGATTTAAAATCCACTGTGCTGGCGTTCAGAGGCAAAACTGCAAAAGCTGTATCGTCCAAGAGATCATGGACCGAAGTGTAATGTTCATCGATGGCAAAATGGAACAAAACAGACTTGGTGTTTGTATACATTAAAAATAATTGTTAATAACAAAAACTTTTTAAATGTGTTGTCTGTAGTTTTGCTGTGTTACAAACTTGTTTCATTCCACGATAAAGACACAAAAGTATCAGCATGTAATGTGAACGCATTCGAAACATTACTGATGCCAAATTAGGATGTGAGACATGACTTTATGATGTTTGGCCCATTTATAAAATGACATTTTATGATCAATGAGCTTTGGAGATGATTTCAAATACAAATCTGTCCAACAGCCAAATCTGTTCTCTTTTTTTTTCCCTCTCTAAGGGAACAAACCAACAAGCGTCGCGTTAAGGAGATTGTGAAGGAGTTCGCTTTGCTCTGCCGAGGTCCGCAGGGCTCTGGATACTCAGATTACTAGTCGGAGCTGCCAGCGTTGCATCCGACTTCCTCACCGGGTCTTTGAGAAAGGCCCACAGCTCATCCTCGCTTTCAGAAACGCTTTGGTGCTAAATGAGACTTAAGAAAGCACGACTGGAAAACAAGACGCTCCCACAGACACACTGAGTGGACACTTATAAGATAATCGAGTCTCTGTGCGACATATTTTTTAATAAAATATCCAAAGCAGGATAAAATGAGATAAGAGTCAGGGTGGCATTTTCGTATCTATAGGCAGGAATGCGCAAGGTTCCAAACCTGTGCTTCGTGTCTATGAACACTGACAAAACAACAATAAACACATGAAACTCTGCTGCAGCCACCTGAGCAACCGGTCGTGTTTGTTCACTTATTTGTGGTTCCCTCTTCTGTTGCATACTGCTGTAGATCATATTCACACATTATCTAATGAAAGAAAACCACCCAGGTCAGGCTTTATCTTCTCTCTGTTACAAAGGAGCGCCTCTTAAAAACATCTTACATTACATTATTTAGCTTAGAACTCTTGCACAGGTGTACTTCTGCTGATAGATAAGAAAACGACTTGATCACTTTTCACAACGGGAAAAAACAACAACAAAAAAAGAACGAGATCAACTTGATAAGCAGACAACAAATTGTGACAAAAGACTGCTGTTTCTGTGTGTGTGTTATTTTTTTCTGGAATCGGTGACATCACTGTGAGGGATGGCAGTTGTCCGTCGAAGTTTTGCCTCCATCCTTTTGTAGAAAAGGATGAGAGTTTGTGCGGCGAGGCTAGTCTGAGTGTCGTTGTTTGACTCTGTGTATTACAGCCACACCCCGGCAGGCTCCTCCAGAGGACCGTCCCGACCCCCGGGCCGTTTACTATCGTATTCTCGTGAAGAGGTTAAGTACTGACTTTGATTCCTGGGAAGAGAAATACATCAAAACAGTGTGAAGCACATTAAAATGCATCAAGTTTTACTCATTTTCAGAAATTAAGAATATAAAGTTCTCGGATAATTTACTCTACCTTGGTACAGCGCGTCTTACTGAAGACGTTCCAGAATCGTAGTGTCTCGTCTCCCGCTCCTGTGACGATGGCCTCCCCGTCTGGTGACACAGCCTGAGAGCGCAGAAAAAAATGTGGCACGTGAGAGATTTAACAGGACAGTTACAAAGACAGTTTTGAGATCCTTTAATATTCTCAAAATGTTTTTGATTTACATGCACTGAATGCAGTAAGAACAACAGCACAGGCATGAGCTTTAACTGGTACGAAGACATACTATAAAATCAGCTTCTTTACTTACATAATACCACAAATTACCTCTTTATTACTGTGAAAAATAATGCAACAGTGAAGTGTGGAATTCACTAATGGAAGCAGACCGCAGGATTTAAATGCATCCCTAGCTTAATGTCCATTAAATGTAACACAGAGTGATTCTTGCACAGTTTTACTTCGGCATGTTGCTACTAGGGATGGGTATCGTTTAGGTTTTATCCGATACCGGTGCCAAACCGGTACTTTTGAAACGGTGCCGGTGCTTAAACGGT